>NC_056731.1:1270374208-1270474208 GCF_019279795.1 Protopterus annectens | reverse complement strand
ATGAGTCTCTTCTCCTGAAGGCTTTCGGGTCTCGGCCCTCCACCTCTTGGGTGTCTCTGCCCTTCGATGAGCTGATGCAGCTGGTCCCTCAAAGGGCGTGGGAGTCTTCGGATAGTATGGACCCTGTCCCTAGGAGGCCGAATAAGTTCATCCCCCCCCCCCTTGACAAGTCATTTTTAACAAAAAGTTTTCCAGTTGATGCCATGGTGGTGGAGGCAGCCACCATAAAGGAAATGTCTGAGACTTCCTCGTCTATCCATCCTCCTAGCAGAGACTCGAGGATCATGGATAGGTACGGGAAGTGCATGTTTAGTTCAGCAACCTTTGTTCTTCGTTCGCTCAACTATTTAACCCATTTTACCAGGTTACAAAGAGATCTCCTTAAGGAGCTAGGAGATGCTCCTCAGGGTACAGTAGCTGCAGGAGCTTCCGACAAAGTTGCCGCCCAGCTTGCTACACTCAATCCTATAGTAAACTCATCCATGGGCCTCATCTTATCTCTGGAACGAGTAGGGCAGTGGGTACAGGAGTTGCTCTTAGGAGACACTCCTGGATGCTCTTGTGTTCCTTCTCGGAGCCCTTCAAGTCTTCCTTCATGAATACCCCCTT
The DNA here is from genome assembly GCF_019279795.1 of Protopterus annectens. Classification (NCBI taxonomy): domain Eukaryota; kingdom Metazoa; phylum Chordata; order Ceratodontiformes; family Protopteridae; genus Protopterus; species Protopterus annectens. The sequence goes on along the minus strand of NC_056731.1, from coordinate 1,270,473,599 downwards.
TGATGGCTCATCTCTTTTCAGGCCTAAAGTGAAGGAAAACTTAATCGGGCGTGAACAGGATGAAAAGACTCTGTCTACCATCGGGGTCTGTTTTTCCACCCCTACCCTACCCTACCCTAAGGATCAAAGGGGAGGAAAAATGTGATTCCGTAAAGCCCATGGAGCCTTTCAGAACACATGTGGCGAACCCCCCCTCTAGAGGCCGCAATAATGAAAGATGCCTCCGTCGTGGCACAGGGAGTCTGCAACACCAGGGCGACAGAGATCACTTCTCTGGGAAGCCCTACCAGCGTTTCTGAAAGGAGGCCCAACTGTCCTACTCTGAAGGCAGTCGGGGGTCGCTTATCTTTGTATCCAGATGCCTGGCTCAAATTAATGAAAGACAGCTGGGTACAAAGTATCATTTCCAAAAGATACTTCATCCCAATCGCCACACCCCCTCCACCCATAAGAAAAATCTCGGACGTTCCACCCAGTTACAGGGAGCAAGCAACAATAGAGGTCCAAACGTTGCTTACAAAAAGAGTCATCCAACCAGTCCCAGCAGACCAGACAGCATCCGGAACTTACTCAAGATTCTTTTTGGTTCCAAAAAATATGGGGGAGTGGAGACTCATATTGGACCTCAGCAGACTGAACACATATATATGTAAAGAAAGAGAAGTTCTGGATGGGCACGCTTCAGTCTATACTTCCCTTCTTAGGGAAAGACAAGTGGATGTGCTAGATTAGATCTCAAAGATACGTACTACCACATAAAAATGGCCAGGCCATCCAGGGATCATTTGCGCTTCTGGCTGGGAGCCAGTCATTATCAGTTTTGAGCCCTGCCCTTTGGTCTCACTACAGCCCCCCAGAGTGTTTTTCAAATGCATGGCAGTAGTCATGGCTCATCTGAGGTGTCTAGGATTCCAGGTGTTTCTGTGCCTAGATGGTTGGCTCTTTACTGCCACCACCAAGCATCAACTCATTCAGGCCAGGAGTCCTCTCTGTTACTCTGCAATCAACTGGGCATTACAGTCAACTCAAAAAAATCTGCCTTGTCACCATCGCAACATATCGTTTTTATCGGGGCAGAGTTTGACACCGCCACCACCGCACTAAGACTTCCAATGGAAAGAGTCTTTCTTCATCAGCATGTCAGCATTCTGATATCAAAAGACAGAGCACTAGGATCAGAAGTTCTGAAATTGTTAGGCATGATGGCAGCAGCAATTTTAGCCATTTTACTAGCTCGTATGCACATGCAGATACTACAATGGCTATTGTTCACTCAGTGGTCTTACCAAGAGCTTCCCATGTCTCACATGATAATGATCACAAATTCCTGCAAAAATTACCTAATTTCATATCATGATAGGTCGCCCATTTGTGCTACCCCCTCCAGCGGCCACAGTGGCCACGGATGCTTCCCCGATAGGGTGGGAGGGCATTTCAGGGAAAGACAGCCCAAGGCACATGGACTGATCAAGAGACACATCTGCTTATCAATGTCCTGAAGATGAGAGCAGTACTTTTGGCGTTGCAGTACTTTCAGGACTCTCTTCCTCTGGGTACAATTGCGATTCAGATGGACAACATGTCGGTCTGGTATTTGAACAAACAAGGAGGAACCAGGTCTTATCCCCTTTGTTGAGAGGCTCTTAAGAGTATGGCAGTGGGCTGTTTCCACCCAGCGCTTTCTGTTGGCAACGCACATCCCGGGGAAATCCAGCGTGATAATAGTTGTTGCCTCAGGAGTGGTCCCTTAAGAAAGCAATAGCGGACAGGATTTTCCGCAGGTGGGGACAGCCTTGCTGCAACCTTTTCGCCAGTCACATGAACATGAAATGCTAGACGCTACTTTGCCCTAATTTCCCCCTCCGGGAGAAGCTCCAAGGGACACACTTGTACATGATTGGCCTCCAGGTCTTCTCTATGCATTTTCACTGATTCTGTTGATATCCAAGGTTCTACAGAAAGCAAAAACCCTGGGAAGGACCATCATTGTCATAGCCCCTCATTCGCCTCGTCAGATTTGGTTCCCCTTCATTTGACTTCATCTTTTGGAGGACCCTTGGATTCTGGACCCAGTTCCAGACCTTCTGATGCACTCATCAGGGGAACTTCATCCTTCTCTGCAATCCCTGAAGCTGACAGCTTGGCTGCTCCAATTCCAATCATAGCCAGGTTCCATAACCTTTCGAATGAGACTAAGCAAATTCTCTTATCCTCTCATAAATCTTCTACGAGGAAGCTATATCTTGGCAAATGGAAAAAAAATTTCTATATGGACTGCTAAAAACAATATTGATCCTTACCAAGCCCCTATGGCCTCCATTTTACAGTTCTTGACTATGATATTCAACAAAGGAGCAGCAGCAGCAACAATTCTGGTTCAGCTGGCTGATGTTTCTAATTTTCATCTTGGATTCGAAGGATTGAATATTATGTCACACAAGTTATCTAAAGCCTTTCTCAAAGGGACCTTTCACATTAGACCACCTGTAAAATCTCCCTATTCTCCATGGAATCTAAATTTTATGCTTTCATGCGTAATTCTTCCACCATTTGAACCAGCTTCCTCATGTGACCTCAAATTTTTGTCGTGGAAAACCATCTTTTTAATAGCTATTACTTCTGCCTGCAGAGTGTCAGAGCTTCAGGCTTTATCCATCAAGCCTCCTTATTTGATATTCCATGCTGACCAAGTCTCACTTAAAACAAACCCCTCATTCTTGCCCAAAGTTTGCACTGAAACCAATCTCGACCAAATTATTGATTTTGCCAGTCTTTCGCAACCATTCAAACAATTTAGAGTACATGCTGCACAAACTTGATGTTCACAGACAGCTCCGATTCTATTTGGATAGAACAAAAGATTTCAGGAAATCAGACCAACATTTTAGACCTGTGGCTAAAACTACTCTTTCTAAATGGTTATCTGATTGTATTACCTTTGCTTATTCAGCTGCTAACATGCCTTTACAGCATAAAATTAAGGCTCACTCAACAAGAGCTGTTTCTACATCCTCTGCCTTTTTGTCCAGACTTCCTATTGACAACATTTGCGCCGCTTGGTCAAAACCTCACACCTTTATCACTCATTACAAAGTTGACAAGGCCTCCAGGGACAGGGCCTCCTTTGGATCCACGGTCCTGAGAAATATACTCCTTTGAGCCAGCCGAGGTTGATGGTGCTTGGGACGCTACCCATTAGTAAAGATTGAACAACTTCACATAAAGAAGTTATGTACTTACCATAACGTTCCATGTGAGTTGTTCATCTCGCCTTCATTCTTGCGTCCCTCCCTCCTACCCCCTCCTGGGCTGTTAGATGATCGAGATGCTGGATCCATCCTGGTTGCACAATCCTTCTATATATTTCTCTTGGGAGTGAAAGAGTGACATATGGTATTATATGCAGCAAACAAGATCTGATGTAATTCCAAGTGCATCATGGGTAGGAACTTGTCCTCGAACTATTTGAAGACCTCGAGCTTTGCAATTGGCCGTATCGGAGCCAAGGGATTGGCTCCTAACCCATTGGTAAAGAATGAAGGCCAGATGAACAACTCACATGAAACGTTATGGTAAGTACATAACTTTCATTCACCCCCCCCCCATCTAACATCAGAGGGATACCTAGAATGTGACTATATATTTTTTTCCCTTCTTAAAGGGAAGCCTACACTATTCTAAGATATGATTCATGTATCTTTCTTTGCAAGCATTTCTTTTTATAGTTTATTGGAAACTAGTTTTTTGTCGACTTTGATCATTGAGCCTTGGTCACAACTTATTTCTACGCTGAAAGAAAAAAAAAAGTAAGACTGAATTTCTTTAGTCAATGATTTTTGATCAGGCCGTAATTGTAAAAAAAGTCCGATGGAAAAAAGCTCTAAAATGTACTTCACCGTGTCTAGAATCCCATGGCTTCTGAGACTCAACCAGTCTCCAGCCTGTCAGCTTAATTCTGTTATTTTATCTACAGTTTATTATACTGTAATTTTGACCATTTAGGGAGCAATGCAAGGATACCAGAAGATTCCTCTTCCATGATTTTAGTTCAGGTCATCTTTGTCTCAGATAGTCTGGAAAAAAAGCTCTGAAATGCAACTTGGTACTTATAAAATCCAATGGCTTCTGGGAGGCCGAGACCTCCAGCTTAATTTGATTATTTCCCCCTCATTTATTCTGGTGCAATCTTTGCCTGTTAGGATATATCAAATGAAAGCAAGAAAAATCTTAAAAGCACCACAAAGTGTTAAGAAAATAAGAAAAAAAGTTATCTGAATGATGGGACAAGGCCAGAATGGTGGTAAAGTAGGGGGCACACTAAGGGTATGCGGGAGGTACCAAAGGACAGTGGGGGTGGTTCATGCAGTCCTTTTCCTAGTGTTTTATTTCAGCAAAGGCTAGAGACAAAATATCCAGTACTTCCAGGGGCTGTCTCATTGAAGTAATTCTTAGTGTATTAACAAGGTTTGTTATTCTCTATAAAACATTTTAGACCACTGTAACTGCATAAAAAAAAAACATGCTAGTTGCTTGATTTTATTAAATTCCTGGTATACAACAATCCTTTTTAATTTATATCTTTTACTACTGCATGGCATATCCCTGGTTGCATAATACTGTTAAACATGCTCTTAAAAACACATTCTGAAGTAGTTTACTTCATTTGATCTTCAACCTGTGGGTCATCTGATCCGACATTGCCACATTTTCCAGCTGTGGCACAGAGCTCCATGCTCTTCCCCTTACCTATAATGCCCCCCTGTCTCACTTCTCCCCCCAGATCTCATTTGCCGCCTGACAGTGCGCAAACTTGGTCCAAGCTCCAGCATATTTTTCAGCATTTGTAAGAGTGTATTTTCCTATTTTAGCATCCTATTAACTTTTCTTTCTTTAACTTTTCTGTACCTTCCCGGGGTTCTTTGTTTAGGTAGTTAAAAATAGGCTTTCCTTCCTTTCCTTTCTACTTCTCTTTCTCTCGTGAGCATGTGTGTCTGAGCCGGCTGAAGGGATGGTGGATGCCCCAAAGCCCGGTTTCAGAAAGTGCACAGGGTGTGACCATAAGCTTTCCCTGGTGGATGGCCACACTGTATGCGTGGTCTGCTTGGGGGCTGAACACCTCCAGTCCCCCTGTCCTATTTGCATTGAGTTTAACCCCAGGGCACATGAGGACAGGCGGGAAAAATTGATCCTTAAGGGCCTGTTGCCCTCTTCTTCTGAGACTGTGGTTCCCTCTTCCCCTGCAGGGAAAACAGCAGCTGCTACTCTGTCTTCCTCTTCCCTGGCCTCTGAGACTCATTCCCACCAAGAGGTCTGGGGAAAGGGATCGTGTCAAGAAGGACCGGCCTCGCAAGCGATCCCCCAACTGCTTGTCACAGGCCAGCCCGCCACTGAAAGAGAAGCCTGTATCCAGGCCTGTGACTCCTAGGCTCAGGTCCCCTAGGCTTTCACCTGAGCTTGAGGAACTACAAATCCAGTCTCCAGTCAGGCCCCCCCCCCACCGGCACTCCCATCCAATTTTGGCATCATTCTCCTGCTCCACTCTTCACCTTTCAGAAGCAGAGATGGACAAGATGATGCAGAGGTTTATCTGCACTCTGTTACAGATGGGGGTCTTGCCGGGGCCTTTTCCTCTGGAGCGGGTCCCTTCCAACCCTTATTCTGAACTATTATTCCTTCTCCGATCCAGAACATGGTTTTGGAGTTGTTGGATCTGAGGACAATCGGAGTTGAGGGGTTGGCGCCAATGGTACCCTGTACCTCGATGCAGGCCGGTGCCTTGTGTTTGTTGAATCTGGCAGGATCAGATCTGAGCTCTCAGAGCCGCAGTCTCGGGGTCAGATCCAAGGGGGGGGTTGCAAATTTTCTGTCCAGGAGGCACATTCCCCCTCTGCTTTCGACGTGGTGGAAAGGGTTCTCGCCAGGTTGAGACTTCAGACTATCTCATCCTCTGAATCCATCCAGACCCCCCCTGGCTCCAAGTGTGATTCTGGCCATTTTACCCTCTCAGAGACAGCCCATGCCCATAATGCCCCAGGTAGTTCCACCTTCGGAACAACCCGTTTGCGAGGCCTCCCCAGACAGTCGTCCTGAGGAGGCCCCCTGCAAACATGCACGTAAAAGGAGGCACTTGGAGTCTCCACCAGAGTCCCTCATGAAGGACATGGATTTGGATGAAGGGGAAGGCACCCCAAGGTCACCAACCCGAGGATGTCTCCTCTGGGGACATCATGGAGCTCCTCCACCAGAGGGGGGAGTGGTCCACCCCAAAGCCAACCTCGGACGAGTCCATGTTTCTGGAGGCATTCGGCATGGGCCCATCTACCTCTCAGGTGTCCCCTCCTGCCAACCCACTTGTGGAACTAATAACATCTAGGGCTTGGAAGGAGCCAGACACCGTAGAGCCAATCTCTAAGTGGACGGATAAGGTTTTGAGTCCCCTTTCAGACGAGCTTCATTGGCACAAGGGGTCCCATGTAGATGCTATGATGGTAGCGGCAGCCACGAAGAAGGAGCTCGCTCAGGAGAGCTTCATGGCCTACCCTCCTGACCGAGATTCGAGAGTGTTTGATCACTTTGGGAAGTGAGTTTATGCTTCAGCAACCTTCTCTGTGAGGGCATTGAACTATATGACGTACGTTATTCGACTCGAGAGATCTTGTTAAGGAAATCATGGAGTCGACCCCAGGGTCCATGTCGGCAGAGGACAGGAAGATGTTCGATGAACGAATAGTCACCCTAAAAGCAGTAGCCAACACCTCCATGTGTTTGCTCTTCCACGCCATGGAGGGAGCCACACCGGCGGCGAGGACAGGCATTACGCCTGGCTCTGCTTATGTCAATTTACGGAGCCCTTCAAGGCATATTTTACCTATGTTCCTTATGACTATTCTTCCTTGTTTGGGAAGATGACCAGACAGACTAGTCCAGAGCAAGAAGGATGGGATTTTCCAGGAACCAGCGAGGCCCAAAGAAGATGTGGTTCCACAAGTCTCAGACATTTTCCCGGGACGCACAGGACTCTTCTTCCCCCAGAGGCAGAGGGGGATTTGACAGATGCCGCCCTAGAGGCAGAGAGGGTCCTAAGAATTTTGGGTCCTGAGAATCCTTCTCTGATAAACCCGGGCAGCAACTCTGAGGGGTTGCCCAACTGCTTTTCTCTGGAGGCAGATGGGGGGGGGGGTCTGTCGCTACACCCTTTAGCATGGGAGTCCATAACTACAGATCAATGGGTGTTGTGCATCATATCCGGAGGATATTCTGTTCCATTCCAGGAACCTCCCCCATCCAACAAAACCCTCCCGGACGTCCCACTCATGCAGTGGGAGGAGGCAGCAGTACAAATAGATTCACTGCTAAGGAAAAGAGTCATCCAGCCGGTCCCCCTAGACCAGTCCAGATCCGAAGGTTATTCCAGGTTCTTTTTAGTGGCAAAAAAGACAGGGGACCTCAGACCAATTTTGGATCTGTCCAAATTGAACTTGTAACCAAGACAAAATTCCATATGGTCACAATTCAGTCTATCCTGCCCTATCTGTAGGCCAGAGACTGGATGTGCTCACTCAATCTACAGGTCATGTACTATCATATCAAGATGGACAGGCGCTCCCGGAGGTTCCTTTGCTTTTGGCTGGGAGCCAATTATTATCAGTTTCGAGCCCTTCCCTTTGGTCTCACCACAGTCCCCCAGGTGTTCACCAAGGTAATGGTGGTAGCAGCAGCTCACTTGAGGCTTCAGGGTGCTCAGGTCTTTCCATACCTGGACGCTTGGCTCTTTACTGCCCCTTCAGATCATCTACTTTGTCAGGCCAGAGACTCCTTCCTTCGGCAAGCCAACAAGTTGGGCATCACGATCAACATGAACAAATCTGCTCTACTTCTGGTTCAGGTTTTGGATTTCATCGGGCATGGCTGGACACATTACAAACAAGGGTGTTCCTTATGTTAGACAGGATACACAATCTGAGGTTACATGTCTTGCACATCTTCAGACTCATTTACAGACAGCTGAGGCAGTGTTAAGAGCACTGGGGTCTATGGCGGCCACGATCAATATTCTTCCAATGACACCTTCATATGAGTGTCGCAGTGGACGCTTGCGGTTCAATGGTCCCTGTTAGACCTCCCCTTGTCCTTTCTGGTGTGAGTCTTGAGAGCATGCAGGGACTCCCTTTGGTGGTGGATTCAGTCTCCAGACCCTCTCAAGGGGACGTCCGTTCCAACCTGCCTTTCCCAAGACCACAGTGACCAGGGACACCGCCCTATTGGGGAGGGCATTACTCAGGAAGGACAGTCCAAGGCACATGGTCCCCTTCCGAGACCTTTCTGCACATCAGTGTTCTAGAGATGACAGCGGTTCTCCTTGTGTTGCAGGCCCTTCATGCTCATCTTCCTCTAGGAATGATTGCAATTGAGACAGACAGTATGTCAGTGGTCTGGTATATTAACAAACAAGGGGGAACCAGCTCTTCTCCCCTGTGTCGAGAAGCCATGAGAGTGTGGGAATGGGTGATCTCCGGCCGTTTTCTGGTGGCAACGCACATTCCGAGACGGTCCAACATTCTAGCAGATCGATCCTGATGCCTTACGAGTGGTCTCTGAACCCTTCAGTAGCGGAACAGATCTTTCTAGAGTGGGGGTCATCCTTGCTGCGATCTCTTCGCATCTCCTTCCAATGGGAAATGCAGCGAGCTTTTTGCTCTGAAACCCCTACTGGGGGAAAACCTCCAGATATGCTCTGATTCATGCTTGGCCTCCCTTTCTTCTTTATGCATATCCTCCTCTTCCCCTGATGTCGAAGTTTCTTCAGAATGCCCGAAGGCTGGGGAGCACTGTGTTCCTCATCTCCTCATTCTGGCCTCGACAGGTTTGGTTTCCCTTACTCAGGTATCATCTAGTTGTTCCACCATGGAATTTGGATCCGGTTCTGGATCTTCTCTCGCATCCCTCTGGGATCCCACACCCAGACCTGGACAGTCTGAAGCTCACGGCTTGGCTGCTCCGGTTCCCATGATTATTAGACTCATGGTTTGTCATCCCCTGTTAAGTCTATTCTGGTGGTGGCTCACAAATCTTCTACCAGAGAAGTGTAAGGTAGTAAATGGAAAAGTTTCTCTATGTGGGCCTTTCCGCAGTCCCTGGACCTTTTTGCTGCTCCTCTGTCGGCAGTCCTAAAATTTCTGGGTAGCATTCTTCAACAGAGTGCCATTTCTTCTACGGTTAAAGTCCAGCTGGCAGCCATTTCTAATTTTCACGTGGGGGTAAATATGTCTTCATTGCCTTCCTCTAAACTTTGTAATACCTTTCTTAGACCCCCGGTAAAGGATCCTATCCTTACCTTACTGTTGAAGGCATTGGTTTCTCCCCCCTTTGAATCTGCAGCTTCATTGGATTTCCAATTTCTGACTTGGAAAACTGCCTTCTTGGTCACCATCACGTCCACCAGAAGGGTGTTGGAGCTTCAGGCTCTGTCAATCAAAATGCCTTACATGATTTTTCATAAAGATAGGGTGTCACTTCGCACCAACCCATCTTTCCTCCCTGAGATACCTTCGGAAGCCAATATTAATCAGACCATTAACTTGCCAGTCTTTTTCCTAACTACCAGAACAAAGGGGAATATAGGTTACATTTATTGGATGTGCCTAGACAATTGAGATTTTACTTGCACAGGATTAAATCCTTCTGAAAAATTAATCAACTTTTTGTGTCTTATGCCAAGCCTTTCTTCGGTAAACCAGTGTTGAAAGTGACAGTTGCTCACTGGATCTCTCCATGCATTGGCCAAGCCTATTTGGAGAGGCGCCTGTCTTTGCCAGGGAAAGTGAAAGCTCATTCGACCCAATATGTGGCTACATCAGCGGCTTTTTGGTCCAGGGTATCTTTGGATGATATTTGTTCGGCTGCCACTTGGGCCTCATCTCCTACCTTTATTTCGCATTATAAATTAGACATTGTGTCTAGGAGTAGAGCATCCTTTGGCTCTGCGGTGCTCCAGAACATCCTTCCATGAGGGCCACCCAAGAGTTTGGTAGCTGGGGACTCTGTCCCACAGGTTGTAGATCAAATAAAGTAAACTACTTCAGATAAAGAAGTTATGTACTCACCATAACGTTCCATCTGAGTAGTTCTACTTCATTTGTTTTCAACCATCCTCCCTCCTTCCCCCTAACCTTATCATTCAGATGATGATATTTTTTTCTTATCAGATGGTTATTGTTGGGATCCTTGGTTCTGTCCAGGCTAAGGGAGTTTCCTATCGGCTATCCTGGTGATAAGGTGTTATTGGGTTGCGTGTCCCATGCATGTTAGGCAGCAGACTCGATCTGAGGGGAGAAGGGAGACAGGGGGCATTAATGGGTAAGGGGAGCAGCATGAAGCTCAGTGCCATAGCTGGAAAATGCGGCCGTGTCTGATCCGATTCGGATCCGAAGACCCACATGTTGAAGACAAATGAAGTAGAACTACTCAGATGGAATGTTATGGTGAGCACTTAACTTCTTTTTTCAAACTGTTTAGGTACTGGCGTTGTCTGAGTGGCGCACAACCATGGTGATGCTCCTCCATAAGGGTGGCTTTACAACTGACCTGGGTAGTTAAAAGTCCTATCAGCCTTCCAAGCATCATCTGCAGAACCATGGGGTATATTATATCTAACCTCATAAACCGTGATATCAAGACTCTTGTTTAACTTGACCCCTAACAGTTTCATTGTCAGGGACCTATATGCTTGGGCTGATTAACTCCCCTCTCTTTCAGCCATCATGTGACAAAGGTTGTCTTATACAGGTCAGGCATATTTTTATCAACTAGAGCAGAAGTTGGGAGTAGCAATTAATAAAGAGCTGAAGGACTTTTTGTGGGAGGGGAAGAAGGCAAGAGTCAAGTGGGATAAGTTGATTCTGCCATTAGATCAGGGCGGATTGGGATTGCCCAATTTGAAGGGGTATTTCAGAGCTGCACAGTTGAGACTCCTATACATAGCACATGCAGAAAACTATCATTCAAAGTGAAAAGGAATGATGATGATATGGGGGGGGGGCTGAAGAAACAAGGAGAAACTGTGTGATTTTGGATGCAGGTCTTTAAGGAGACTAACCATAATCATACAGGATATTTTATCAGTAAAGCAGCAGAAAGAATTCTAAGAACTAAATCAACACAGAAATGGAAAAAGGAGATTTTGCTGACAGGGATGAATGCAGTTGGAGATGCAGACAATAATGGGCAAGAGGGAGCTGGAATTTATTGGAGAAAGGTGGCAAAGGAACCAAGGTATTGGGAGCAAATAACTAGAGAGGGAAAGATGATAGAATGGGAAGATGCCAAGAATTTATTTGGACTGCAGGTTATGAATTGCCTTCCCTATCAGGGATTGATATAGTATATGCAAAGAGAAAGAAATAGGGGAGTTCTAAATGAAAGATCAATACCGGTAGAGTTTTTAATAGACTTTATAACAGAAGCTGCCATTAGAAAAGGAATTAGTAGAGCATATAAAATATTGCATGATGACTATAAGAACCAATCATAGGAGGTTAGAAAGGATTGGGAAGGGATTGGATAAGCAGTTCACAAAGAAACAATGGGAGGATATATGTAGGTCTCCCAAATATGCAACAAAATCTGGAAGATTTAGGATTTTTACACACAAATGTTTACATAGATATGTTTATACCCAAAGTAAACTCCAGAAAATTTTCTCAGACAGCAAATGTTGGAGGTGTAAAGGGGAAGAAAGAGGTAATTGGGAGCATATTGTTTGGGACTGTGGCGAGCTGGCAGACTTTGAGGATTTCCTGCAGGATGCAGGTCAGTGATGCTGGATGGGCAGTTTGTTCAGACAGGGGAGATGATTTTTTTGAGTTATGATACAGAATCAGAATTGCCTGGACATGGTAAGACCTTGCTGTGTCTAATAATGGTGGCTGCCGAAAAAGCAATTTCTAGAAAATGGAAATCAAAATCTAAACCAGCTATACTGGAAGTACTGAATATAGTAACATTATAAAACCACTGGAATTGACATCTTTAGAAAAGGATGCGAGCAAACTTCATAGGAAAAAAATGGGAATTGTGGGAACAATACATACAAGGGAGGAATAAGGTTTTTAAAGGCGGCAGTACTTAAATGAGCTATGTAATGTTTGAGTGAGAAAGATTGGGTAGATAATAAGCGATATATAATGTTTGTAACTGGGAGTGTGTCATTGTGGTTTTTAATGTAAAATGCTTCAAACGTGCATTGTTAGTGCGGTTTGTTTTCATTTATATAAATGTATGATTGCCTAGGTAGTAAGTAATGGTTAAGTAAATATGTTTCTTGTTTTAAAAAAATGCAGGAATTGAATAATTTATGTAGTGTGTGATGCCCGTGCACTGGCCCAGTAATCAAGGAACCCCAATCCTCACTACTAACCCCAGTGAGGGGCTTGCACAATTGGGAAGGATAACAATTCCACACAAAGTGAAGTACAATTTCCCTTAAGAGCACAAAGAGCTCACAGTCAGTCTGGGGCTGGTTTCTCCCTTTCTCGCCAGGTCTCCAATAAGACTCCCCACTGGCACAGCTATAGAGTGGAGTCCTTAGCCAGGGTTCCAAGCCAAGTCCTCCCAGCACTCCCTCTGTCCAACCAGTGCTTCATGTCCCTACCCAAATAGCTTGACACCCACACACACTTTGAGATATGATATACATGCAAACACACAGACACTCCTGGGGAAGGCTGGCACAGGTTCACTAGGTATGCCCCTTCTTCCCAAGCTATAAGGTTGTAATCCACTGCCACCAGAACCCCTACTTATCAGCTTCTATAAGACCCTTCTCAAAGGGTGACCTGTTGTACTGTGTAATAATACTGTTATCCAATTAGTGAGTGTGACCAGAACTTTTAAGGATATTGGAGTGGCTTGGACAGCACCACTAAATACATGCAAGTACTCTAGAGCTTAAATTATCTCTACACAAAACAGCCACAGTTGAAAGGTTTAAAAATATTTAATAATAAATATTAAAAAGACAAAGACAAATCTTCTCAATTCAACACAGTGCTACTCAAGAGTTCAGGCACAGGAACTTTAAAACAATAATGTAGGCTATCTGACATAAATATAGGAAAACAGGTAGTCTAATCTTACTATTTTCTATCTATTTTTAAGAGAAATACTAAAGTCTAAGATCCTACTTGCATATACAGCAAATCAAGTGCTGGTAATGTCAGTTCTGAAGACAAATGCAAAATGTTATCTCTTTCTCTCCGAGATCTCTTAAATTGATAATACACCACTGCTGACTCACTTTAGATTAGATTACATCATTCTTGACACTTCTCTGGTTCCCAGGCTACCAGAAACTCTAAATTTACATTTCTTAGTAAGCTTTCACCTGGCCAGGAAGCCACCACAATAAAAGATATTATATATGTAAAACCTTGCAATTAACTTTGATCTCAAAACAATAGAAGGAATTCCTTCATCCAGACACCCTGTCTCTGAGCTTTGAGATCAGTCATAAAATGCTTTACTTGATCAGCTTTCTTCCAGCAGGGTGCACTGTGGTTACATTTTTGAAGTTCAAAACATATAACACAGTTTTTCTTACATTTAGTTTTCTTACATTTGTAAAACAGCCTGTGGATTATATTAATTTTTTCAATGACACAGAATTATCTACAAAATTCTATCTAGCTGGGCTGGCAGCCTTTCAGTTTTTCACATGGTGATACTTGGGTTATATGATACATCACAATATATGTGAAGTATAATGTTTATTTTGTTAATATAGTTTGATTGCTTTTATATGAATGTAAATGTGCCTGTGTCACAAGTTATAATTCAGTAACGGTGTTTGAAAAAAAGGTTGTCAATATATCCTTTTATTTAGCCTACCTAATTGCCAAGAGAATACGATCACAGTCTAAAGAAGTAATTACTCCCTTATATTCAGCATTGATCAAGACCGTTACTCTGTACAGTGCCCCCTTTGGGTGTATCTCATTAATCATATCAAAAAATTAGCAAGACTCCAAAGGTTCCAAACCAAAAAGATCACAAGCTTGAAGTTCCTGAGCTATCAAAACATGCTGTAAGCTCTATCCCTTTATTCCATGTCTTAGACTTTTGAGTGGAAATCTGTCTTGCTTACTACACCATTAGATACCCAGTGGTCCTAGATCTCGTGTTTCTCTACAAATCCAATATCTCTACCAGTACTGGAACCAGGGACCTAAATCTTCACCAGCAGATGATATACAGCACAGTGGAGTACATGCTTATAAGGCAGCACGTCCCAAAACTTTGGAATAAACTTCTTCTATGCGTTAAGAAGTGCAGCTCACTATCCTAAAACAGAAACTAGTGACTGGATGGCTGTCTGCAAATTTTACTGGTATGGCCCTCCTGGAAAAAGGAGATGCAGCCTGAGGGAGGATACTGACAAGGCATGAATGGTCTTAAGATTTGTTGGCTTAAAAAAAAAAGTTGTTGGCCTTGGAATATCTATGAATCTAAGAATTTAAACTGTTTTTTTATGGCTTACTGACATAGATTGTCAGAAAATCTCTGCCTACTCCACTAATGATCCTGAATAGTGTAAAGGCTGTAAGAGAATGAATGAAGAATTAAATACACCAAAAATAATTCCTACTCTGAAAGTCAGTTACGCTCCAGTGAAATGTACCTCTGTGGAAAATTCTTCCTAAAACAGACTGTTAGACAGAAGAGCCAAAGTCTATCATGGTAGTCTGTGGATGAAAGATCAGGAAAAAAAAAACACCCAGGTCTTCTCTAGCTTAAGGAAATTAACTTTAACTTTACTTGTAGAGCATACCTGGGTGTTAGTGTGTGCACGTGGTATAAAAGAAAAGCAGCAGGGCTAGCCATTTAGCAGTGTGAACATTGGCTCTCGATAATTGTCACTTTTCAAGTGACACCCCAACCCCATGTGCAAAAAATGGCACAAAGGGGTTGTGGGTCGATGGATTGTAGAGCATACTTCTCAACTGCCTGAAGCAAGCACATGAATGTAATGTCTTATTGTACTTCTGTAAATTGTCTTTATTACTACTAATCCCGGGCTGTGGCTCAAGAATCAGTAAACCAGCCCACTTACCTTGGAAACAAATAGCAGGTAGTAAATAAATGAATTGTCCAGAATTTTGCAGAACATCCCTGACTTTCCCTCCTATTTTGCCCTGTCCCTCGTAAAATGTGTGATTTTTCTGGAAAATCACTCAGTCATACTTGTCAACTCTACAGAGTTTTGCAGACTGTCCAGATTATTGCGTCATGTTTTGGTGAGTTCTTCATAAAATTTTCATTTTTGGCGAACCACTGAGGATTCTATTCACTAAATAATGAGACTGTTGAGTCTGAAGACTTCACATCCTTCAGAAAATGCACGGTTATGCAAAACCTGTTATAGCAGATTTTTAAGTTTATAAGGGAACTATTTAAAATCTGTCTCTGATTTTTGGCCCTTTTTCCCTTTCACTAATTTTGGCTTTGTCCAGAATGCTTGACCAAAAGTTGAAAGGTATGTAGGGGATTACAGTCGGTCACTAATGCCAGACATTAAAGTTTCAGTCTTCTGTTCAGAAAATCTATGTTTATGAAAAAACTATTCTGTTAAAATTTTAAGTGAATAGGTAGTGTTTAATTGTCCCTGGTTTTGAGCCACCTTTTCTGTTATTTTTGACTTTACACAAAATTCTTGATGAAGAAGTTGATCCATAATCTTCAGAAAAACCTACTTGGATGTTTACATAGTAACTGCGAGCTCAGGCAGCCTGAAAAAGACTATTTACTACTCAAATTGTCTTTTTCAACTACCTGAGCTTGCAGTTGCCTCGCAAATGTCAATGCAAATGTTTCCATGTCATCATTATTCTGGAAGCAGTTTCAGGA
This sequence comes from Protopterus annectens, assembly GCF_019279795.1. Classification (NCBI taxonomy): domain Eukaryota; kingdom Metazoa; phylum Chordata; order Ceratodontiformes; family Protopteridae; genus Protopterus; species Protopterus annectens. The sequence goes on along the minus strand of NC_056731.1, from coordinate 1,270,457,699 downwards.
CACATTAAGCAGCTGTTGAAAGAGAAGGCCCCCCACTGTGGTTCCTGCACCTATGTGTTTGACCAGGACTTGGATTAGTAAGATGCAGTATCACATTCTTCTAATTCTTCAGGGTATGTATCAGTTCAGCCAATATTCCATCAAAGCTCTATCCAAGTCACTCTGCCTCTGTTAGCTAATAGGAGTCCAAGTGTGTTTGGAGCAAGAAGCATACGTGAATAGCTGAAAGTCTGACTGAATCTGTTCCCCTGCAGTTCCCACCTTTTAACAGCAGAGAGACTGAAATTTATTTGTTCTGACTCTAGTTGATCGAGTCCAGGTGTGTGTGTATATGTATGATTCTCTTTCTCCTATTGGCTTTTGGGACAGTAGTTTTCCTTTCCACAGTTCATTGTTTCTTTAAAAATATTTATGGAAGAGAGGAAGTTCTGAGTTTTTCACTTCTTTCTAATCTCTTGACATTTAGTCTTCTAGAAGCACAGTAGTGTATAGTATTTATGTATCCAGCTTTGAAGTTCATACTTTGTGATGACACCTTTTGATTTGTGATACTTTGCTTGCTGAAAATAGACAATCCATGTAGATGCCCAGAAGATGTAGCTCTGTGTTTGTTTGACTGCATATTTCCTTTCTGAAAACAGGATGCAGTATGGGACCCATCTGCTAGGAAAGCAAACCTTAATTGCAAGAGTTGGAAAAACAAATCTTAAAAATTGCATAGCTTCATGCAGTCTGCTTTTTATTGTTTTTGCTGCATACTGTCACGGCACTTGTCAGGAGAATAACAAGACTAGTACCTCTCAAGTGTACCTCATTACGAGGAATGTACTTCATTTGGAGTCTTAAAAAGTTCATGTTCTTCAAAGTTCTTCAATGTACCACATTGAAAGACTCTGTCATACATTCAGTGTTAGGAATTTTTTTAAGTGAAATCCATGGTAAATAGAAATGAATCATATTAATTCATTAAAAGATCTTTATAAGTAAAACCAGCATATTGTAACCATCCTATGGCCTTCCTAGTTGAAGTTGTTAGTAAGCCATTAGTATGTGTTCCACATTTTGCCCATTTGTTCCACATTATGAGGGCTAGTGTTCCTCATTTTGGAGATGGAAGGTTGAGAGCTATGAAAGACTAATACACAACAGTATATATGGAGGCAGAATTAATAAATGCAGTCAATGCACAGTAGCAAAGACGCTACACATGCAGTATTCAATGCATCAACAATAACTGATATAGTAATAATAATAGCACTACTGATAATAACCATGGGTGCAGACTTCCAAGATGGCTGCACATTGATCAACAGCTTAACTTCAGCCCTCCCAGTGTGAAAATAGAAAGTGAGAAACAGCCAGTCATATTGTCAGCTTGTGTAAAATTCAGTTACTGGCTAGTAAGTATACTGCCTGGACAACAGCAAAGAAATTTAAAGAACCTGAAATAAAGTCAAGGAGAAAGTGAAGACTAAGCACTGTCTGCGAAGAGTCCTGCAACTGTTCAGCAGAAAGCAGTTCAAGCTACAGCTTTGATACACAAAATGGCTTCCAGTAATTTAGAGGCAAAAATAAAATGTGCTTGGAGTTGATTAAAATAAATGAAACATAGAGGGACTATATCAACTTGAATAAAAGGCTGGCGAAAAATGGAAGAAGCTTTAAACAGCAGTTCAGATCAACTGATAAAACTGCAGAGGTCAAAATGAAGAAAAGGCTGGTTGGGTATGAGATTGCTCAAGAAAAGTTGTTTCAAAAAATGGTAGCATTAGGGTTTTTCTGCACTTTCCTCTGAAATTTTCTGCTACACCAGAAAAGCTGGAAAGTATAGACTGTATTCGTTTTACGAAAATACAAATAAGTAGCTGGACTGGTATTCCACAGCAGAATTGGTAAACTGTATGTGCAAAATGGTTATTCACTGTACACCAGGCAGAAAAGCAAATTTATTCAGCAGTCAGGGAATGCTGAGAGGCAGGTGTGAGCTTCTGTATCCATCTGTCTTCAGAATATTTTTTCCTTAAGGATCAAGGTAATTTTCTGATGCAGAAAATGCCAAGGGAGAAGTAAAAAAAGTTTGCCCAAAAAGGGGTGAGGCACCAAACAGATGGAGGCTCTGCTTTTCGTTCTTCTGAAGGTATGGCTTATGCAGAGACTGCAACTAAAATGTTTTCTAGTGTTCCAAAGGAAAAATTTCTCTCTCTCAGAAGACCAACACTGAAATTAGTGAATAAATGTGAGACTATAAAACATCAGTCACATTTGTGAACTATGGCCTTGTAAGAAAAAAATTGGCTGAGAAAGACTGGATTTTTATCGACTTCATTAAATTTTGTTTGGGGACTGATGAGAATATGCCCCCAGTTCATGTCCTTAATGTTTAGAAGATGGACAGTAAAAGAATAAAAAGGAGGGAGAAGAAGGGAAAAAGTATGATCTAAATTGCATGTCAAATCGCTGAAAATACTTTTACAACTAATGTTCATAGGTTCGTAGGTAGGTACTAGGCTATTGGCCCTAGGGCCTATACAAGCCTAACCAAAAAGGTACCCTGTCTTTCGCCACCCAAGAAAATTATTTTCCTGTGCCCCTGTCAAGCAGAGCCATAGAAGTGATCCCCGGGGTGAATTTCCTATTACCCATGCAATTATCAAGATTTTTCTTGAATGCTAATGAGGAGCTCTGTTTGACATAGATAGGTAGTCTGTTCCAGAGTATGGGAAGTCTCTGGAACAGGAATCTATCCCTCCAGCATGTTCTGTTTATTGTGGTGACAAGGTTTAGGTCCGTAGAGCGTGTAGCTCAGAGGGATTGGGATTTCTTTAAGTGGAGCATGTCCAACAGCTCTGGGTTTGACCTAGTTTTGTATGTTAGGCAGAGATCGCCTCTGAGTAGGCTGTATGCGACGGAGTAAAGCTGGAGTTTTTTGAGACTGTCTGCGTAGGGCATCTGTTTGAGGCCAGTAATCCCCTTTGTGAGGTATTTCTGCGGCCTTTCCAGTTGTAGATATCTTGTGAGGTTCATACCTAAAAGGGCATTGTACTCTATAATGGGTCTAATTAGTGATGAGTAGAGGGGAACAATGACCTCTTTTTTTTCTGGATGAGAAACATTTTGTGATGTGTGCCACGTAGAAGGATTTCCTGACCACTTTGGCGATGTGATTATCAAAGGAGAGAATACTGTCCACCTGTGTCCTAAGGTCTCTTATTACACTTTTTCAGTGTTAAGTAGACTACCGCCTGTGTGGTAGTTCATGGGTACAGAGTTTTTACCAGAGGGGATGACAATGCACTTTTTGGCATTGAGCTTGAGACCATGGCTTTGACACCAGGCATCTGTCTCAGTGAGGCCCTTTTGTAGGATGACCACATCGTTGGGAGTTTCAGTTATGGCTCCTAGTTTGCAGTCATCTGCGAACTTAGTTAGTCAAAGACCTTCTGTGTTAGCCTGTACTTCAGAGAAGTAGATACCAAACAGGAGAGGACCCAGGACTGAACCCTGTGGTTCTCCACTTGTCACTGGTCTGAAGTCTGATTTGGAGTCTGCTACTTTCACAGTGTGGGTTCTGTCAGTAAGCCAGTTGGCAACCCATCTTGTGACCTAAGGATTTATACGTAGTTTAGTGAGTTTATCTATAATTCCAGAGTGTGGGATGGTGTTGAATGCCTTGGTGAGATCTAGATAGGCTGTGTGAACCACCTTACCCTCATCTATGGCTTTGGTGACTGCTTCAAAGAAATCTATCAGGTTTAGGAGACATGATCTGCCTTTTACAAACCTGAACTGTTTGGAGTCCAGAGTTTGGAGATCTCCAATGTCTTTGAGTTCCATGATGATCCGTTTCATGGCCTTGCAGACCAGGCTCGTCAGGCTAATGGGGTGGTAGTTCCCGGGGTCTGTCATGGCTCTCCCCTTTGTGAAGTGGGATAATCGTCGCATTGTGTGCCATTCAATGTGCACAAAGCCTGAGGTGAGGCTATGATTGAACATGGTACTTAGGTGGGCTGCCAGTTCATTCTGTAGTTCATGTAGAAGGCATCCTGGGATGTTGTCAGGTCCCATGGGTGCTGTGTTCTTTGCTTTGGAGAGTAAGGTTTTTACCTGTGCAGCCATGATTACAGGAACTTTGCATTCTTCCGGTATAGAGCTGGGCCCTTTAGGGGGTTTTGAGCGGGGTAACGTGCTATCTGCCAGGATGTTGGCAATATCAGTTGGTTCTGTATATTTAGTGTCATTGTGCTGTAACTCGGAGCGGATCTGAGTGTTGCCATTGAGAATATTGACATATCTATAGAATGCTTTGTGGTTGTCTTTAGAAATCAGTGGCGATTTTTTTTTTTTTGTTTTTTTTTTGTTTTCATAACTAGATTTGGAGGGTTTTATGAGGGATCTCAGCTTCTTACTGAGGCTGACCAGGGAGTTCCTCTAATTATGGGATTTTACTCTTTTTTGCAACAGTTTCTTTCTTCTGTTGTAGAGTTTGTTTGTCAGAAGGCCACCAGATTGGCTTCCTTTTTTTGCAGGATAGTATCTTGGTTCTGTTAGGGATAGCACAATCCATGCACTCATGTAAGTGCTTATAAAGTGCATTTGTGTAGGATTCGGCAGTCGTACCTCTGTTGTCCATCTGCATGGTTGTCGTGAACTTTGCCACTTCTGTCTTCAGCGTGAAGTTGGCTTTGGAGAAATTGGTTACGGTTGTTTTCCTAATGTGGGGGTGGGAGCGGGATTTGGATGTCTAGGGTGATTAGCTTGTGGTCTGATCTGACCAATGAGGAATTGACCTCTGGTGTGGAACACTGGTCGCCTATGTTGGTGATGACCATGTCTGGGATATTGCTGCCACTGGTGGGGGTATGGATAAGTTGATCCAAGGCACTGGAATTGATGAATTCCAGAAAACGTTGAGCAAAAGAGTTGGTACATGAGTAGTTTTCTCCAGTTAATGGAGGGGTAGTTGAAATCACCCATTATTAGGGTGTTGGGTTGTACCCTAATATTTTCCAGTGTGCCAAGAAAAGAGGAGTGGGAATCCTGGGGCATGGTGGGGGTCTGTAGCAAGCTACAGTCTAGATTGCGGTCTTGCCCAGAATTAGTTGAACTTGGATAATCTCTGCATTATGCTGAGCAACTAGCTTGGAGGTGTGGATATCCTTAATGGATATGGTTACGCCGCCACCTTTAGCGTTTCGGTCCGGGTTAGGTGGCTGAAAGGTTTGGTATGAATTTTAGTCTGGTAATGCAGGGGTGCTCTCTGGAGCTTTGAACCAGATCTCTGTCATTGCACAGATGTTGATGTTCTCCATTTTAAGGAATACCTTGATTGAGTGCATTTTGAGGTTTAGACTTCTAGCATTGAGTAGTATTACCTTCAGATTTTGCTTGCTTGTACCTGTTAGGGTGGTGAATTTGTCATTTGAACCTTGCCTAAAAAGGCACTATAAGGGTAGCAAGAGCCTTTGCCAGTATCCGGAATCCCAAGGGCAACAGGTGCAGGCCATTTCTGGCAAAGCATCATAGTCTGTCGATCATGTCATCTCAGGCAGACAGATACTGGATTACCTTAGAATGACACCAGAAGCTTAGCCAATTGTTGAAGTCAATCATTTTGTCCTTGTACTGTGGTATCATTCTGGGTGATGGCAGGATGCTACTCGGGGCTAGGGTCATACCTGCCTGGGCTACAAGATCGGAGAGCTCCTCCATGTCTGCCTTCATGTAGTCCAGGGAGGTATGTCTCTGGTCATTCACACCAACATGGACAGTGACAGAGTCATATTTGTACTTGTTGTGGAGTGACCTGAGTGCGTGCGTTATGTGGCGGATCCTAGCACCCAACAGGCAGCTGGCAGTAACTTTCTCCTTGTTTAGCCTAGTGAGTGGAACATCAGTGTGCCTGACTATAGAGTCACGTATGACTAGAGTGTTGGGCACATTATACCTTATGCGCTGCAGATGAGTGGCACACTGAGTATGTGGGCTGTGTGTCATTTGGGTTGTGTTGGGGGGTGGAAGTTGCTTGCATTTCAGCTTTGGAGGTCTCTGTTGTTTGGGCAGATTTTTATTGAGAGCCTTCCCAAATGTAGGCATGTGTTTTGTGATTCTGTGTATGTGTTTTGATGGTGTAAGTTTTGAGGGACTATGTAATGAGTGTGGTGCGGTGCAAGTGTTTACCTTCTCCTCTTGACTGTCTAGTCCAGTCTTTGGTGAAGAGAGCTTTGCTTCCAGTTTGGCTATATAAGTGCATCTCTCACAGGTCGTAATGTTGGGTGGTAGGAGGAGAGGGTTGTCTGTGTACATGAGGCAATTGCTGCATTGCCTCAAGATGCCCAGATTCATCAGGTAAACAGGAGAAAACGCAGGGAGCTGACCTTTAGACATGCCTGGATATGTGTTTATTAAGTACTAACAACTGATGTCATGTAGTCCTATCTCGCCTACATTCTTCACCTGTGGGTTCGGAGCCAAATATCGGCTCCGACTCGGCCTATTTACTAGCTTGTAAGTCTTTGATTGGCTGGGATAAGATAGTATCCCACAATACACTGCTCCACATCCCCAGATCTCGTTTGCCACTTGTAGAGCTCGGACGTGGTCTCGACTTGGCTGTGGCTAAGTATTGCTAAAACCTTTTTTCCTGTGAAAATTTTTGCTAATTATTATTAGCCAAATAGAGCTTCTTGTTGGCTATTGTTGCTGCGTTAGTGTCTTGTGAGTTGTGAGTGCTTTTTCTCTGTTGTGGTATCCCTAACTTCACTCGGGCTAGGCCCGTTTCAGTTAAAGGACCTAGTCCTCCGTTGTGATTGTCTGACTGTCGTTTGGTGTGTTGTCGTCTTGTTAAGAGGAGAACCGTTTTAGTTAGAGGTTCTCCCCTGTGCTTGCTTTGTTTGTTGTGCTTGTGTGGACTTGCAGTTTCTGTGTGAGCGGTTTCCCACCCTTTCAGTAGCGGCTGCTACGGTTGTGGCCTTAGAATGTCTAAGGAGCAGAAAGAGCATAAGCCCTCGGGCTTTAAAAAGTGTACGAAGTGTTCTTATAAGATGTCCATCACAGATGGACACTCTGTCTGTGTTTACCGTCTTGGAGCCATCTACCTTCAGGAGTCGTGCAGTTTCTGCTATGCCTTTAGTCCTCGGGTGCTCCAAGAGAGGAAAAACAAATTGATCCTAAAGGGACTGCTAAAACCGTCTTTTGAGGAGGATTTTGGTTTGGCTCCCAGCTCCCAGTCGAAGTCTAAATCCTCAAAATCCAAGAAAAGGTCTCCGGCTCCATCTGTTGCTTAGGAGCCTCCTTCCAAAATCACGATTATTGAGTCTGCTTCCTTGGCTCCACTGTCATCAGGGCCGCAGGAGGTAGCTGTGTCTAGTGAGTCTGCTTCCGCTCCAGTTGTACTGGAACCAATTCGGAGCCGGTCGCCAAGTTTGAGGCAGTGTTCTCCAGATAAGAGGTTTAGGTCTCCATCCATCTCCTCCAAGTCCTCCAGGCTTTCCGATTTGGATGTAGATAGGGTGGTGCAGAGGCTCCTACAGTCGCCGGTGTTGGCCAAACTTTTCTCGGCTCCTACCCAGTCGGCTCCGGAGCCGGCTCCTAAAGTTATTTCTGCTATTCCTCCTCAGAGCGCATCCTTGTTGTCAGAGCCGGTAAGCTCCGCTCCGAGAGACGTTCTTGCATTGGCTCCGATCCCCCAGCGGGGTTTATTGGTGCCCGCATCGGCTCCGTCCACAGGGTTCGAGACTCTGGTCTCCTCGGTCGGGCCCGAGGGGGATGCCTCGGAACACCCTTCGGTTCCAAGCCTCCCTCTTGGTGCCTCGGCTGCGGGGACACCAGTCCCAGTCCTGGTCTTGGAGGGAGGTCGGTCCTCCGATTTGGGAGGTCCCGCCTTCGAGGCTATGCGGAGCGCGCTGGCTAGGTCATCTACTTCTCTCAGGTCGGTTCTACCTTCCCCCACAACACCGGCGAGAGCTTCTGACACCCACCTATCTTTGGATAGCAGAGCGCCAGGGCCTAAGGATACTCCCACGAGCATTCCCCTTCTTTCTGAGGGGCCCTCAGAGCCTATGCCTGAGGATCCCCCCCAGAAAGAAAATGTGCAAGAGGAAGCACATAGGCTCCCAGGACGAGTCCCTCACTTCTGATACTGACCTCAAGGAATTGGAGGGGTCCCCCAAGTCTTCCTCTGAGGACGTTTCATTCTCCGATAGCCTGGAGATCCTGAAACAAAGAGGAGACTGGCCCTCCAAAACCCCCTCCGAGGAGGAATCAGTATTCCTTATGGCTTTTGGCGCTCAGCCCTCCACCTCCTGGGTGTCTCCACCCTTCGATGAGTTCCTTGACCTTATTTGTTGAAGGGTGTGGGAGAGTCCTGACTCGGTGGAGCCTGTTCCTCGACGCCCCAATAAATTTTTGTCCGCTCCTCAAGGAAAAGAATTTTTAACAAAGGGAGTCCCGGTAGATGCTATGGTGGTGGCGGCAGCCACCCAGAAGGAAGTTGCTGAGTCTTCCTCTTCGGTCCATCCTCCTAACAAGGAGTCTAGGACTATGGACCGGTACGGGAAGCGAACCCTGTCTTCAGCTACCTTTACCTTGTGGTCGCTGAATTATTTGTCTCATTTCACGCGGCTCCAGAGAGATCTCCTGAAGGAGTTGGGAGATACTCTAGCAGGTAATGTACCTGAGGCGGTGGCCCAGACTGTCAGTGCTCCGCTCTCTACCCTCAACTCCATCGCTAACTCGTCCATGCAACTTATTTCGTACGCAGCCGAGGGAGCGATTAGGGTGGCTAGCTCAGGGGTGGCCCTCAGGAGGCAAGCCTGGCTACGCCGGTGTCACTTTGCGGAGGCCGTTAAGTCTTCCTTCACTGATGCCCCCTTTGATGGTTCCTCCTTGTTCGGGACCAAAGTGAAAGACACCCTCACCAGGTGCGAGCAAGAGGGAAAGACTTTGTCTGCCATAGGGGTCTGTTTTTCCCTCCCGTCGAGACCTTATCCCAAGGCTCAGCGAGGGGGAAAGATGTGGTTCAAGAAATCCCAAAGGCCTTTTCCTGCTGCACAAGGTGAGACCCCCTCCTGAGGCAGGGGAGGAGGGTCGTATTCAGGGAGATGTCACCCCAGAGGCAGAGGGGGCCCCTGCAATTCTGGGGACCGCGATTCCTTTCGTGGTTCCCCATACTCATTCCAGAGGGTGTGCCCGACTGTGCTTCTCCTGAGCCAGTCGGGGGTCAAATTTCCCGGTATCCGGAAGCCTGGGTCAACATCACCCAGGACCGATGGGTATTAGGGATAATCGCCGGAGGTTGCACCATCCCATTCTACTCCGCACCCCCTCCCATCAAACGGATCCCAGACGTTCCACCCAGTCAAAGGGATTAAGAAGCATCAGAGATTTCTCAGCTGCTGGAAAAAGGAGTCATCCAACCAGTCCCCCCAGACCAGATCAGATTAGGGACTTACTCAAGATTCTTTTTGGTGCCGAAAAGAACGGAGGACCTGAGACCCATTTTGGATCTCGGCCAACTCAGTCATTACGTACGCAAGTCCAAATTCCGGATGGTCACGCTACAATCGATTCTCCCATTGTTGGGAAAAGAAGTATGGATGTGCTCCATCGACCTGAAGGATGCTTACTATCACATCAAAATGGACAGAGCATCCAGATGTCATCTACGCTTCCGGCTGGGAGCCAGGCATTTCCAGTTTCGAGGCCTGCCCTTTGGTCTCACCACAGCCCCCAGGGTGTTCACCAAGTGCATGGCAGTGGTGATGGCTCACTTGAGATGTCAAGGATTCCAGGTGTTTCCGTACCTGGATGACTGGCTCCTCTCCGTCCCCACCAAGCATCTACTTTGCCAAAACAGAGATACTACCATCAATCTATGTCACCAGTTAGGCATTACAATAAACTGGAAAAAATCTGTCTTGCTACCCTCACAGTGTGTCTCATTTATAGGAGCAGAGTTGGACACTATTCGATTGAGGGCATTCCTACCACTGGAAAGGATCAAGGGGTTACAACAACAAGTTCGTACGATGATGCCTCTGAGACGTGTGAAGGCAAGGCTAGTTCTTCAGTTACTGGGGACAGTGGCGTCTACTATCATGATGGTCCCGTTAGCGAGGTTACATATGAGAATCCTGCAATTGCTCCTATTCGCCCAATGGTCCTTTCAAAGACTACCACTATCCCATCCTATCTTAATCACAGGCAGATGCAAGCAGGACCTCAGTTGGTGGCTATGCGCCAACAACTTAAATGTAGGAAAACCGTTTGTACCACCTGACCCGGTAGCCACAGTGACCACGGATGCCTCCCAGATAGGGGGGGGGCATTATCTCGGCAGGATGGTCCAAGGCACGTGGCAGGAGCATGAGGTAGACTTGCACATAAATGTCCTAGAGATGAGGGCAGTGCTTTTTGTGTTGCAGGCACTTCAGGATGTCCTCCCTCTATGGACTATTGCAGTACACTCAGACAACATGTCAGTAGTGTGGCATCTCAAGAAACAAGGAGGAACCCGATCTTACCGTCTGTGCAGGGAGGCCATGAGAGTGTGGAATTGGGCGATAGCTTCCCAACGGTCCTTTGTGGCAATGCACATCCCGGGGAAAAACAATGCGATTGTGACAAGCTAAACAGGGCGATCCTCATGCCCTAAGAGTGGTCCCTCAACCGCCGGGTGGCGGAAAGCATATTCAGCAGATGGGGTCAGCCTTGCTGCGATCTTTTTGCCAGTCCCCTCAATGCGAAATGCAGCAGCTACTTCTCGCTGATCCCCCCCACCAGGGGAGTCTCCAAGGGACGCTCTTGCACACAATTGGCCCTCTGGTCTACTTTATGCTTTCCGTCAGTTTCCCCTTATCTCAAGGGTGATTCAGAAAGCGCTATCCTTGGGAAGCAGGTTGATTCTGATCGTGCCACACTGGCCTCGTCAAGTGTGGTTCCCCTTCTTTCAACCTTACATTGTGGATACTCCGTGGATTCTGGACCCTTGTCTGGACTTGCTGACACACATGTCGGGACAGTTCCACCCCTCACTGGGGACCCTCCGGCTGACTGCCTGGCTACTTCACTTCCACCCGTAGTCAGATGTCATGATTTTTCTCCAGACGTGGTCCATATTCATTCGTCCTCCCATGAACCGTGGAAAAGGTTCTCGGTATGGGCCCAGTCCAAAGGTATTGACCCCTACGCAGCCCCCATCAATTCGGTTTTGGAATTTCTATCTGCCTTGTTCTACCAAGGGTCTGCCTCAGCCACCATAAAAGTTCAGCTGGTGGCTATTTCAAATTAACTTACGAACCTAGCTTGATGGCACACAGGCTGTGTAAAGCATTCTTGAAAAGCACTCTTCTGCTTCACCCCCCTGTATCTCAACCTGCTATGCCCTGGGACCTCAATTTTGTTCTGCAGGCTCTCACTCTCCCACCCTTTGAACCTGCGGCTTCCTGCGACTTAAAATTTCTTACTTGGAAGTCTGCCTTTTTGATAGCTATCACTTCAGCTAGATGAGTCTCAGAAATCCAGGCCCTGTCCGTCAAGCCCCCATATTTGATATTCCATAAAGATAGAGTCTCTCTGAGACCAAACCCTTCCTTTCTTCCAAAGGTGGCTTCCTTATCTAATATTAATCAGTCCATTGAACTACCGGTCTTCTTCCCCAATTTTTCCATCAAGGCAGAGTACCAGTTTCATCTGTTGGATGTTCATAGACAACTACGCTTTTATCTACATAGGACAAAAGATTGGAGGAAGTCAGACCAGCTCTTCATTTTATTTTCAGAGAATCACTTGGGGTCTGCATTTTCCAAGGTCACCATCTCTAGGTGGATAGCTGGTTGCGTCTCCTTTATTTATCAGGCAGGGGCAAAGAGTCTGCCCTTTCCAGTCAAAGCACATTCTACAAGAGCTGTTTCCACTTCCACAGCCTTTCAGGCTAGGCTATCGATGGATGATATATGTGCAGCTGCAACGTGGGATTCTCCTCACACATTTGTCTCCCATTACAAATTGGATGCGAGTGTCCAGGGGCAGGTCATCTTTTGGCTCCACAGTGCTCAGGAGTATTTTCCATTGAGCCACCCAGGAAGTAGGTGCTAGGGACGCTGTCCCACAGGTGAAGAATGTAGGCAAGATAGGACTACATGACATCAGTAAGTTATGTACTCAACATAACGTTAGATGTATGTAGTCCATCTCGCCTCACATTCTTCATTATCCCCCCACCGTCCCCCAGTCCTGGAGGCTTTGGAGGAACACCATGTCTTTCTTGTATTGCTGAGTCCCTTTGGTTAATTTGTTGGACCTCTTTGTTGAGGATGTGTGTGTGTTTGGGTGAGGCATCCTGTACTTCTGTTGGCAGCAAACTAGATCTGGGGATGTGGAGCAGTGTATTGTGGGATACCATCTTAGTCCAGCCAATCAAAGACTTTTGAGCTAGTAAATAGGCCGAGTCGGAGCCGATATTCGGCTCCGAACCCACAGGTGAAGAATGTGAGGCGAGATGGACTACATACATCTAACGTTATGGTGAGTACATAACTTACTGTTTTCATAGGTTCATAAGTTCATACTAGGCTATCTGCCCTGGGGCAATTATAAACCTAGCCCGGTTCTGTATGGCTTACGCCACCCCTTGATTTGAGTATACTGTGCCCTTTTTACGGTTTAGTTTACTGTGCCTCTGTCTAATAGTGACACAGGAGTAATCCCTGGGACAAACCTACGATCCCCCATCCACCTATCGAGATTCTTCTTGAAGAGATTCAGTGAGGTGCTCTGCCTCACATGAACTGGAATTCTATTCCAGAGCGAAGGGAGCCTCTGGGTTATGAACCTGTCCCTCCAGCAAGTTCTATTTATTTCTGTGCTGAGGTTCAAGTCCCTCGAGTGTGGCTCTAAGGGATTTAGATTTACTGAGGTGGAGCATGTCCATTAATTCTGGATTTGACATAGCTTTGTATGTCAGGCATAGATCGCCTCGAAGTAGGCGGTATGCAACTGAGTAGAGCTGGAGTTTTTTTAACCGAGCAGCATATGGCATCTGTTTGATACCCTTGATCCTCTTGGTGAGATACTTTTGGGGTCTTTCTAATTGCTGCAGGTGTCGGGTAAGGTACATCCCAAAAGGGGCATTGTATTCTATGCTGGGCCTGATGAGGCATGAATAAAGGGGCACGATTACCTCTCTTGATCTAGATGTGAAACCCTTTGTGATGAGGTGGGCTATGTAGAAGGTTTTTCTAACCACTTTGGCAATGTGGTTTTCAAAGGAGAGATTGCTATCAATTTGGGTCCCCAGGTCCGTAATAACTTTCTCTGTACTTTAATGGGTTTCTGCCTATGTGGTAATTTGTGGGCACATTGTTTTTGCCAAAGGGTACAACTATACATTTTTTGGCATTTGGCTTTAAACCATGGCGCTGGCACCAGTTATCTGTCTCTGTGAGACCTTTTTGAAGGATGTTTGTGTCAGCTGGAGAGTTGATTATGGCACCCAGTTTGCAGTCGTCTGCAAACTTGGTGAGCCATAGTCCTCCCACATTTGCCTGTACCTCGGAAAAGTATATACCGAACAAGAGTGGTCCCAGTACAGAACCCTGTGGGATGCCACTTGTGACCGGTTTCGAGTCGGACATGGCTCCAGCAACTCTCACTCTGTGGGTTCTGTCTTTGAGCTAGTTTGCGACCCATCTTGTGACATAGGGGTTTATATTTAAGCTGGATCTATGATGCCCGAGTGGGGTATTGTGTCAAATGCCTTTGCAAGGTCCAGATAGGCTGTGTGGACTACCTTCCCTTCATCTATGGCTTTGGTGACTGTTTTGAAGAAGTCAACCAGGTTCAAAAGGCAGGATCTGCCCTTGACAAAGCCGAACTGGGTAGGATCTAGTGTCTGTAGGTCCCCAATGTCTTTGTTTATGAGCTCCATGATGATTCTCTCCATAGCCTTGCAGACTAAGCTAGTCAGGCTTATGGGGCGATAGTTTCCAGGGTCCGTAGAGGCTCCACCTTTGTGGAGTGGGACCACTGTTGCTGTACGCCATTCTGTGGGCACATATCCTGTAGTGAGGCTGAGATTGTATAGCTGTTTTATTTGAGGGATTAGTTCCTCTTGGAGTTCATGTAGGACGCAACCTGGGACGCCATCTGGTCCCATGGAAGCAGTGTTTTTTGCTTTGGAGAGGGCAACCTTCACCTGAGCATCAGAGATGTTTGGGAGGCAGCCCTCTGCCGGGATAGATACTTGCTCTTTTGGGGGGGGGGTGGAGAAGTTTGCACTGAACCTGTCTGCCAGGATATTGGCGATGTCTGTGGGTTCGGTGTATTTTTTGTCGTTTAGAATCAACTCAGAACAAGTCTGGGAGTTGCATCCCAGGTTTCTAACATAATTGAAAAAAGCCTTATGATTGTCTTTGGTGTCCTGTGCAGTTTTCCTCTCGAAGCTAGCCTTGGAGGATTTTATGAGGGATCGTAATTTTTTGCTAGTACTGATCAGAGATGCCTTCCCTATTAGGGATTTTGCTCTATCATGTAGTAGCTTCCTCCTTCTGTTGTACAGTTTATTTATGGCAGGGGTCCACCAGACTGGACGCCTGCCTTTGGATGATTGGATCTTGGTTTTGTTTGGGATAGCATGATCCATGTATTCTTGGAGATGTCCGTAGAATGCGTTTATATAGGATTCTGCAGTTTGGGCCGTAGTTTCCACTGGTCCTAGGGCCTTGAAGGATTCCACTTCGGTTTTGAGAAGTGAGAAGTTCGCTTTTGAGAAGTTTTTCACTGTGGTTTTCTGGGCTGGGGTTGGGGTTGGGATGTGGACATCCAGTGAAATTAATTTATGGTCTGATCTTACCAATGAGAGATATACTTCTGGTGTTGAGCATAAGAGTCCCCATGTTGGTAATGATCAGGTCTAGTATGTTGTCCCCTCTTGTGGGAGTGGTGACTAGTTGTTCCATAGCATTTGAGTTTATAATTTCCAGGAACCTTTGGGCTAAGGTGCTGGGGCTTGAGTAGTGCTCCCAGTCAATGTTTGGGTACTTGAAGTCACCCAATATAATGGTGTTCAGAGAGATCTTCATGTTCTCCAATGTTTTCAGGAAAGCCAAGTGGGATTCCTGACTTTGAGAGGGTGGTCTGTAGGATGCTATAAACTGAAAAGCAGTCTTGCCCACTGTTAGTTGCACATGGATGGCCACTGTTAGTTGCACATGGATGGTCTCCAATACTAGACAAGTGAGGAAAGTTGAGTGCTGTAGTAATTAGTAGCTTATTTAGTGCTTACAACGAATTCTAAACAAGTGCTGAGCTCAAAGAAACAGATTTGAGTGCTAAAACTAAAAAGCTGGCTAGTTGCAAGGGAAAATTTGAAGAGCAGACTTTATGGTGCCAGGAATAGTTTAACCCTAGTTAAGTGGGTGTGGGGGGGGGGCTCAGGTACTTACAAACAGTCCTAGATAAAGCAAATCTGTATCTGGACTAAACTTGTTACAGGAAAGGGGGGAAGCAAGTTTAGAATTATTTTTTTCAGTAAAGTGGAAATGGAGAAAGCTGGAACAGAAGTTAATTCACGGTTAAGAATCTGAGTTGGTTGGCCTTCACAAATTTTCTCTATTAGATTGAATGAACTAATGACACTAGACTGGGAAGAGTGTCACAGATCAAATGTACAGTATGGGCGGGCAACTGCAAAGCCACCAAGTATAAGAACACCACAACACTAGGGAGGGTGGGTGAGAAACTATTATAGTTCCTAGCTGTAGCAACTAAATGAAAGTTTTAAACTGATCAAGGAGCAAGCAGACTCTAGAGAATGCTTTTAACTGCAAACAGACTAGACTAGAACACACAAACCTCAAAAAATCAAAAATGCACAGAAAAGCTCGGATAGAGCACTCACAAACAGAAAATACAACTCTCAGTATGAAAAAGCAGTTAACAGTGAAGTAATTCAGTAAACATGCAAGTAGAGTAATGAAACAGTATCTAGCAATGAAAAATGCAGTTAAAACCGTATAAAACAGTGCATAAATGCAGTGACACAGTAAAAAAGCTTTATAACAGTGCAAAATGTAGTACATTATCTGTATAGCACTATTATAAGTGTTTCAGAAGTGCAGTTCAGTGAAATAAGTGTAAGAAATAACTTATCCTGCTCTCGCAATTTTAAGGAATTTCTGCTTAGTTTCAGTAATTGAAATACCATCCACAGCCTGATAAATACAGTGATCAAGACACTAAAGTCTATTCCCCCTCTTTTTTAGTGTTAACAAGTGTAGGCATTACAATGTAAAAGGAGAATAAAGACGGCACAAAAGCATGTTTTCAGTAGATTGGTTTTAATCTTGGGCTGTTGAGGTGGTGAAGTGCATGTAAAAAGTGCACCAATTTATAGTAATATGTAGAATTTAAATTTTTTTTTAATACTTTTGCATAGGTGAATCTCTGTATTAATGCAGTTGGCTTTATCCAGTAACATTTTTTTGGAATGCAAAAGAATTTAAAAAAAAATGAGACTGCAATGGAATAGTTTTCTTTAAGCTTATAAATGTTTGGTGCCAGTTGAGAAATCGGGAGCTGAGAGCAGCATTACATTCTGATCTTATGTTTCCATGGAAACAAACTGACTAAAGGTGAAGGCAATAAATCAGGAAGTCTGGACATTATTTACTGAGAGAAACATAAATTTAAATGGTACAATGGCAAACAGTTCAGTAAGAAAATAGTTTGAAATTATTGCAATGAAAATTGATAGCAGCTTTTCTGGTAACTTAAATACTTCGGTTAGTGTACAAGAGTGGTGTATTATCGTTTCATTAAAAGATGGCCAGTACATGATGTCCTTCAAGAATGCAACTGCAGTCATAACATGTGGGTTGTCCTGCCTCAGGCAGCCCTCGGTCGGCCGGATTCCAAAGTCTGGGTCCGACGTCGGCTGATGTCGCATTTCTCTCCGACGTCAGAGCGGCTGGAGTATATAAGCATCAGCCGACGCCATTTTCTTCAGTCTTTCTTGCCGCGCGGTGCCCGAAGCAGAAGCAGTTCGCAAGTGCCGGTCGGTCAGCTCCTGTATTCTACGATACCGAAGTCATCAAAAAAGCTAAGTACCCCGTTGGGGACCTTTTCTTGCCTCAGCCGATGTCAGAAATTACTGAAAAAGTTAACAATTGTCTTTTTTGTGGTAAACAAATACCTCATAAGGATTTCCACTCTTACTGCCTCCCTTGCCTGGGCCCAGACCACGACGTCTCGGCCTGTGTAGCCTGTGCTCGCTTCAACAAGCGCACTCTCAGGCGCCGGGCGGAGTTCGCTGAAGACTTTTTCGGCGATAAATTTGCTTATACCATGCCGTCGGATCTTCCCACATCGCAAACTCCCAAAAAGCAAAAAGACCGGGATCGACATCCTCGGCCCGCGTCTACTACCGACTCCACGCCAAAACCCAGCGCGAGTGCTCCGGTTCCCTCTGAGATGGTCTCTCCACCGCTCCGAACCGAAGACACCGCATTACCGACGACTCCGATTCCAGACATTACTCCGCCAGTTATAGATTTTCCTCCGGATACTGAAACCGAGGAAATGCCTGAGACCATTGCTGTAGACAAGGTCACTCCTGCACGTGGAGCTGCCAGGCCTCCTATGGCCATGTCTATTAAGGCCTACACTAGGGCTAAGGTAGCCAGCAAAACAAAGCATATTACTTCTAGATCCGTACCTCAGCCGTCTCCAGAGACACAAATTATGTCCATGGCTGCTGATTTAATTTCCATGATTAGAGGTTCGCAGACCCATCCAGAGAGAGCATCCCAGCCTCCTCCTGATAAAAGGCCCCGGGTTGAACCCTCTGACCCTACTCCTTCAGATGAAGACTCTGAGGGCTCTGTCCACTCTGATAGCCAGGAAGAGCTCTTCCAGACCTATGAGGACTCAGATGCAGAAGATTCCATACCTTCGGCCTCCCCACCTGAGGATATTTCTTTTGGGGAAGTTCTGCACACCATGAGGGAACATTTCAAGTGGCAGGGCCAGGAATATTCTGATTCCAGGAAATGCCTTAGGACTTTCCTTAAGAAGCCTCAGCACAGGCCCTTAGCTATTCCTCCTGTACTTGATGTTCTGAATGATTTGTATTCTGATTCTAGTGCTAACCCTGATGCTCTCCCTCCTGCACCAGCCAAGCCAGACAGGTATTACAGGGTCCCTGAAACTCATTCCCATTTATTCAGGGCCCATACTGTTGATTTGGAAACTATTTCACAGGGGCCTAAAGGAGTTTCAGCCTCCACCTCAAAAAATCCTTTACCCTCCAACAGGGAAGCAAGGTCATTAGAGAGATGGGGTAAAAAGGTTTACACTTCCACTACCTTATCTATGAGAGCTTTAAATTGCCTTTTTCATATGTTCCAATATCAGGATTATCTTTTAGAAGATTTACAAAAAACACTAGCTTCTCCTGATCCTTTAGACAGGAAGACTTTGCAGGAAGCTGTACATAACACTCAGCAAGTAAGCAATCACTTCCTGCAGTGTGGATATGATGCACTGGAAGCTTCATGTAGGGCAGCTATGACGGGGCAGTGATGCGAAGACATGCTTGGTTAAAAGATCAACCTCTACCAGATCATGTAAAAGCAAAGCTTCTGGATGCACCTTTGGAAAAGAACAAGCTTTTGGTGCAAATGCTAAGGATGTACTAAAGACCATCGAAGAAAAAGCAAAATCAGTTCAAACTGTAAAGGATTTCCTCCAGGTTCAACCCCCCAGATTCAGTAGGAATTGGCCTTCAAAAAACTGGTCCTTTCCTAATCCAGAAAAGTTTCAAAGGGGTAAGAACAGACGTGGCCGAGGAAGAGGCCAATACAGAGGCCCTTACAGGGGACGTCAATGGCAGCCAGGAAACCAAAGAGGTGACGCAGGGGTTTCTCCTGCCCAACAACCACAATCTCAATGACTTTCCTCTACTACTGCCTACCAGGGAACAACTGGAAGCTCCCTTGGGTGGGAAATTATCTCTGTTTGCAGAAAACTGGCACAGACTGACAAAGGACAAATGGATTTTAGACATTATAGACCGAGGGTACAGGTTTCATTTTCATACCTTACCAAGAAAGCAAGGCATGCCAAATCTACCACAACATCAAAGGGCAGAGGCTATCAAGCAAATCTCTCTGCTAACTCAAATGAAAGCAATAGAAATAGTTCCACAACAAGAACAAGAACAGGGATTTTACTCAAGACTGTTCCTTGTTCCAAGAAAAGAAACTCAATGGAGACCAATACTGGACTTGTCCGCATTAAACACCTTTCTCATAGTACCAAAGTTCAAAATGCTGACTCTACAGCAACTCCTTCCCATGCTGGGCAAGGAGTCGTGGCTGATTACTCTGGACCTCAAGGAGGCATACCTGCATGTCCCTATCAGACACTATTGCAGAAGATACCTCAGATTTCTTGCAGGGCCAGAGCATTATCAATTCTCAGCATTGCCATTTGGCTTATCTACTGCGCCCAGAGTGTTTACAAAATGCCTGGCTTCAGTAATTGCTCATTGCAGGCTCCAGGGTATACAAATTTTACCCATACCTGGACGACTGCCTCATACAAGCGGACGACAAATTGATGTTGACAAAAAATCTGGATTATGTCATACGATTACTTCAAGCTCTGGGATACACAGTCAACTTCCAAAAGTCAAGACTGCAGCCATCCCAGCAAATAATCTTCTTAGGAGCCAAACTAGACACAGCCTCTCAAATGGCTTACCTGACAGAAGACAGGCAAGAGAAGTTAACTCAATACTTCAAAGGTTTAGCAAAACTCACCCAGATGACTGCAAGGAGAGTCCTACAGGCCCTGGGTTACATGGCATCCTGCATCCTACTGGTTCCATTCACAAAACTACACATGAGAAAGCTTTAATGGTACCTAAAAAGCGTTTGGTCTCAGCACAGCAACAACTTGGAGACAATCATACCACTCATCCCATGCTTACAAAAGGAATTCCTATGGTGGGCTTCGGTGAGCCAGGAAAACACAGGTTTGTCATTCAAAAAACCACAGATAACACAGATCATGACTACAGACGCCTCAGACCTAGGATGGGGGGCGCACATGGAAGGCAGATGTATACAAGGACAATGGTCTCCAAAGGAAACACATCTGCATATAAATCAAAAGGAAATGCTGGCAGTAATGCATGCTATCGAGGCTTTTCAAAACCAACTCCAGCAAGGTCACTTAATGATACGGACAGACAACACCACTGTGATGTGGTACATAAACAAGCAGGGGGGCACTCATTCTTATCCCCTTTGCAGACTGACAATGCAGCTTTGGGAGAAATCACTGAGTCTAAACATCCAGTTGCAATCACAGTTTGTTCCAGGAAAAGACAATGTGTTGGCGGACAGCCTAAGCAGGAATTTCACAGATCCACACGAGTGGAGGTTGCATCTGAAGGCTTTCAGACAACTCACTTCGACATGGGGCAAGCCAGAAGTGGATCTATTTGCCTCTCACCTCAATCATCTACTACCAAAATTTTGCACAAGGACATACCATCCAAAGGCTTGGAAAATAGATGCTCTTTCATTCAACTGGAACTCCCTAGCAATCTATGCATTCCCACCTCTGCCACTGATGACCTCAGTATTACTAAAGATCAAAGCAGAGAAGCCCAAGGGAATCATAATAGCTCCGGATTGGCCAAGACAACACTGGTACCCACTACTACGGAGCATATGTCACACCAGGAGGTAGGCCCTCCCTCAGTGGCCTCTACTTTTGACTCAGCACAATTTCAAAACACTGCATCCAAACCTTCAAACTCTGCAGCTAACAGCCTGGGAGATCCCATAAATACATTCAACTTACCTCTCCAAGGAAGTTCAGCGGATACTAACAGAGGCTCGAAGACCATCCACCAGAAAGGTCTACTTAGCAAAGTGGAAAAGATTCAGCAATTGGAATACCAGCAAAGGGCATGATGCATCATTGCTGAACATCCCACTTATCTTGGAATATTTGGCAGATATGTTACAGAGTGGCATCTCATATTCGTCAATAAAAATACATGCATCTGCTATTTCAGCCAGATACAACACTGATCCTCCTGTTTTTTCTCACCCCTTACTAAGGCAATTCCTCAGGGGAATCAAGAACATTAAGCCACCAAGAAAGGCCCCAGTCCCAGCCTGGGACCTCAGTTTTGTCTTAGAAAAACTGACTCTACCTCCTTTTGAGCCAGCAGCTTCAGTTGACTTGCAATTTCTCTCATGGAAAACAGCCTTCCTGTTGGCAGTTACTTCAGCAAGAAGGGTTTCGGAACTACAGGCCCTAATGGCAATACCACCCTTTATTATTTTCCAGAGAGACAGGGTTTCATTAAGGACCAACCCTACCTTTATGCCAAAGGTGGTATCTAGGGTTTCTCTAAATCAAGCCATTCATCTGCCTGCCTTCTTCCCCAATCCTGAGAATAAGGGGGAAAGGATTTTACATACCTTGGACATTCATAGACAACTTCGATACTACCTGGACAGAACCAAGGCCAGTAGGAAGTCTGAACAGCTTTTTGTAGCTTACGCCCCTGCACTCCAAGGAAAAGCAATTTCCAAACAGACTATTTCTAAATGGATTGGACATTGCATCAGATTCTGCTATTCCTTTCATGGAAAGACTGTTCCAGCCTATGTCAGACCACATTCCACTAGAGCTACAGCCACTTCTACGGCTTTTTTAAGAGGGGTGCCTACAAAGGACATTCTAGAAGCTGCTACATGGAGCTCCGTGCATACATTCTCAAAACACTACAATCTCCCCCTATACTCCAGATCCAGAGCAGGCTTTGCTTCGGCAGTCCTGCAGGGTTTGATTGCCACACCATCTCTTTCCTAGAGCATACCTCCTCCCCCAGCTAAGCTATGGTATTCTACCCACATGTTATGACTGCAGTTGCATTCTTGAAGGACATAGTACAGTTTTGTACCTACCATAAATGTAGATGTCCGAGAGACATGCAACTGCAGTCGGGTTTTCCCTCCCTCCATACCCCTCTATGCTTAGGGTCCACTCCTATCCTTCTTTCTCTCTTAGCTGGGGATATCTGTTATGGTGTATTTGTTTTATTGCTCATGTATTTGTTTGGAATCCTGTTTTTGTCTTCCAATTTGATTACAGCCTTCCTTGGAGGGCACCTGGCATCTGGGGCAAGAAACACTGAAGAAAATGGCGTCGGCTGATGCTTATATACTCCAGCCGCTCTGACGTCGGAGAGAAATGCGACATCAGCCGACATCGGACCCAGACTTTGGAATCCGGCCGACCGAGGGCTGCCTGAGGCAGGACAATCCACATGTTATGACTGCAGTTGCATGTCTCTCGGACATCTACATTTATGGTAGGTACAAAACTGTACTTTTTCTTAAGGCTAAAAGATAATGTTTTCTGAAAACATAAAGCTTGTTTTTCACATATGTGAGGGTGAATAAAGTTAAGATGAGAACAGTAGAAGCATGGGCTGTAACATGTCTTAGCATGGATAACCTTCGCTTAGGTTTTGCATGTATGTGAAGCTGTTGGTTTGGCACAGTTCTTATCAGGAAGGTGAAATGTCGTCATTTGAACATGTACATAGTTCTGTGCGTTTGTTTTAAGTTAATATATTATGGAGTGTTTTCTGAGGGTTTTCATTAAAACAAAGTCTTTAAAAATGTGACAGGTTAAAACGGAGATGACAAAAAACAACTGTATAAAAGATCAATCTGCCAACCATTAGTTGATGCATGTAACACAAAAGCTGAAAATAGATACTTAAAAAAAAGCTGTTGTATATAATAGGTGGGAATAGTACCATATTATCATAATGGTTGTACTAAACATTTTGGAATGTGAATGGCCTCACAGGTATAGACAAAAAGGAAAGTATATTAAATTTATATTAAGAAGTGCAGAGTGGAAATAGCAATGCTGCAGGAGTCACAATTGGAAAGAAAAGAGCATATGAATTTGGTAAAGAGAGGATTTCAGGAGGGATATTCAGCAGATTATCCAGAATAAAGGAAAAAGTGAGTACTTATGCTAATTGCTAGAGGAGCTCCAAAAGTGATAGACAAGGGGAAAACGATAGTATTGGTAGATTTCTTGTAATAAGGGGCTACTAGCAAGGAAGGAGGATTACCCTAGCATATATTTATATTCCACCTAAAACTGCTGTTATGGAGCTAATTTTTTTGAAGCAATCAGCTTTCAGCAGGGAATATTACTTAAGGGTGGTGTCTGGAATTTGATTTGCAGCAATGAAAATGTGTTTGGGGGACCTAGAAGGGAAACTATAACAAAAGAGTGTAGCTTTCTGAAGAAATTTGTGAAAATATTTGGTATGGAAGACGACTTCAGTAGTAGGAACTCTGAGAGAATTTACATATTATTCCCCAAGGTACAATAATTGGACTAGACCGAAATTAAATTTCACAGGAATACATGCATTTATTTGACAGCTTTAACTCATCTAATAATTTCAGATCATACACCAGTAACCACTAAGGTAGAAATGTAGGTAATGAAGTACAAATCGGACACTAGTGCTTCCCCACCCTACCTGTTAAAAGGGAGAAATTTAAGGAGTGGATAGTGGAAATTTATTCAGGAGTTAGTAGTGAAGATAGAAGTTTCTTCAGAAGTTATAACTAATGAATGGGATAAAACAAAAGTGGAGTTAAGTAACCAGATATATTTACAGGGGTTGACCAAGGTCAAAGTATTGCAGAATAAAGGGGATCTTAAGAAAAGGAAGAAGTACACATGCAGAGTGCTAATGAGAAAAAAAAAATAAGGGAGTATCTGGTTAATATGCATGAGTTTTTGGAGAAATTGGTATTAAGCAGCTTTTTTTATAGTAACTCCAGAGAATAAGAACTTTTAAGCACAAAAAGTAGAAAGGGTTGTTGCAAAACATAAGGAGCCTATAACAAGAAAGTAACCAGAGAGCTTGTAGAGGTATTGCAGATATTTTAGAAATGTTATGAAAATTTGTGTAAAGCAGATGAATGTGGAAATCGAGAAAGAAGGACAAATGGGAATATTTGTGGTAGACTTAGCTATGCCAGGTTAGAGATAGATGAGGCTCAATAGTTAAGGTAGGAGGTGATGAGATAAAAACGGTGATGTATATAATCCAATCTGCAGGAATGTCTACAGGAATACATGGTATTCTGGTGGAGGTTTGCAAGCTAGGAGGGGAGAAAGCGATGATAAAGATCTGGAAGGTTTTACTTAACATCATTTTAAAAGGAGAGGAAGCATCAACCTCTTTGAAGAAAGCTGTGTTACCCATAATACCTAAAGACGGTAAGACCCATCAGATCCAGCTTCATAAAGGCCCATTTCAGTTTTAAATCATGACTATAAAGTGTTTGGATATAATAGCTAAAAGAATGACAAAGGTTTTGCCAAAATCGATAGGTATGGCTAAATGTGCTTTTTTTTTGGGGGGGGGGGGTGAACATTTTGACAACATTAACAGAACAATGATCCAGAGGGAAGCAGAATGTAAGAAAATGCTGCTGTTGTTTTGGGTCTTAATGCAGACAAATCATTCAACAGAGTAAACTGGGATTTTCAGTAGAGAAATGAAGTATCTGCCTGCTCTGATACAATAATAAGGTTAATTAGGAGGAGTATATGAGGGATCCGAGGCTAAGTTGTGTCTGAACAGAGGAACAAGGCAGGGGTTTCATCTTTCCCCTTTATCTGTATTATATTTAGAGCCATTGCAAAGGAAATGAGTATCTAATTGGTATAGTAATCAAAAGTTGGCTTTATTTGCAGATGTCCTTTTCTGGTTTTATCAGATAAAAAATAATATCTCAGTGCTGTGGGACATTCTGAGGCAATTTCAAGTCTTTTCAGGATGTAAATTAATGAAGAAAAAATAAAGGCTATAAGTGTAAACTATTTACCCACACATGAATTGGTGCAGCAATACCTATATTTATGGAGACATGATAAAATGAAGTATTTAGGAGTATGGTTTGTGAAGGAGTATGTTATGGCAGTTAAGGATATGTGTGAAGAGACTAAGCAAAAAATAATACAAAAACTGAGAAATTGGAAGTTCTTGGTCATGGATATGTACAACAAGATACAAAGAGTGAAAATGTTTAGTCGCTTAAGTTTTATGTACTGGACGGGCATGTTTTATCGATCATAGGAGAAGTTGTGGATAGTAATAAAGATGTGAAGGTTTGTATCTAGGAGGGGAAAGGGGCACGGGTTAAGTGGGATAAGTTGATCCTTCCAAAAGAACAAGGTTGCTTATAACCTGATTTGAAGGGGTATTTTACACCGTTAAAGCTCATATATATAATTCAAAGTGTAAAAAATGATGATGCGGAGGGGGGGGGGAGTGCAAGAAGTAAGAAGAGAATGGGATTTTGGATGCAGATTCTTGAGAAGAATAATAACCATACATATGTGTGTGTGTGGGTATATATATATATATATATATATATATATATATATATATATATATATATATATATATATATATATATATATATAGATAATACATATATTATCTAGAGGTGTGCATAAATACATTTTTATATATGGGTCTACACGACGAAAGACCAGAAGAACGAAACAGAGACGAAAACAAAGAAACCCCAGAACACCGAAAAACATGTATGTTTACAAAACACACACAACTGCCCCACACTACTAAACAAAATACCCTACACTAATGATAGGCAGGGAGGCAAACCCCCCTGCAACCCCCACGTGGGGGGCTGCACCCCCACACCCCCCTACTTTAATATTCCAACTCCGAGATTGCACAGACACACAAGGCAAACACACACCCACACAGTACAGTCTCACACACACACACACCACAGTCGCAACACACACTTGCACACAGCATTTCCTTTCACAAATCCACTCATTCACACACACACTTACCTACAGCAGAACAGGAAAAGTGCTAATTCAAACTTCCGTAACATCGGGATTTTGAATTTCGTGCTTTTCAGTGTTCTGCAGTTTCGTTGTTTTCGTCTCGGTGTTCCGGATTTTGATCTTCTGGTCTTTTGTCCAACTCAAGTAGACGTGTGTGTGTGTGTGTATATATATATATATATATATATATATATATATATATATATATATATATGTGTGTGTGTGTGTATGCATGTGAGTGTGTGTGTATATATATATATATATATATATATGTATAGTTAGTGTGTGTGTTTCAATACTTTTCTGCTGTTTTTTATAAATCTACATGCGTGCGTGTATGTAATATGCATACATATATGTGTGTGTATAATATGAATTGATGGAAGCAAATGATTTAAGAATTAAGTGCATTTAATCTGACAACACTGGATAGGTTTGTAAAATCTTTTGACAGAGACTTTAGAAATTTATTTAAGCAAAGTCCACATAAGTGGTATAATTTATCAGAAGATGAAAATAAGGCTTAATTTCAGTCTATACTTTTTATATAACATTTTTGGTTAAGAATAAACATAAAAGTAAGTCCTTGAACCAGTCCTCTTACATATCTAACAAACAATATTATAAAAATGTTGACTATAAACTAGCCCCGTATAGGAATATTTTAAGGAACAGCTGGGGGGGGGGGGGGGGGGAGAATTGTCAACAACCGTAGAGGGACAGGGAATACAGATTGAGATGAATAACCTCCATGAAAAAGCAGCGATACAAAAAGATGGGGTTTTAAATACATATAAAAGATACCACATTTATAATTACACAGAAATGGTGCTTACCAAAGAGCATTTCTCCCTATTCATGAAAGGTTTAAAATGTGTTCCAACAAGGAAGTTTAATTATATGGATGTTATCTTAGAGCTAAAAATTTTTGAGGAAGCTTAATCTAGCATATATTTTTCAGAATCAAAATTCACATAAAAAAAATTAAAAAGAGATTAAGTTAGGTACTATAAATCCACCTTTGGAGCCCATTAAGTGTCCTAGAAAAAGCTATTGTGGACAATTTATATGTGCTCAAAAGTAAAGAAGAAAAACACAGTATGGTTCATAATTTAAATAAGAAAGAGCAAGTGTTATTAGAACAACTTAGAAAAGATAAATCTATAAGAATCATGCAACCAGACGAGAGGAGGTGCAGTTTTATATGGGGCATTAGAGATGTTTTATGATACTGAAGCATACGCTAATGCCTCCCTTCATGAAATCAATATAGGACACCATCGTATTGACTATTTGGAAGAATATTTGATAGATGAAAGGATCACACCAGAGATGTACAATTTTTTAAAAGTTAAACATCCAGTTTTAGCTACTATATTTGGGATTCCCAAGACCCATAAAGGCTTGGAAGATCTTAAGTTTAGGTCCATAGTGGCAGGACAGGGCTCTAAAACTTACCCCTTTGGGGTGGTAATAGATAAATGGTTAAAGCAAGTTTGCAATGAGGTTTGACCACCTTTTGAAAAGATTCCAGGGACTTCTTAGTAGGATTAAAAATACTCTTTGGGAAGAAAATATTTCTTTTTTTTATGATGGAGGTCGTGAATTTGTACACATCAATTCCCAGGTATGAAGGAATAGAGCTTTTCTCTGAAAGTATGAAAAGACGTACTCATTTTTCTGATGACAAAGTGAATTTGATTCCAGAATTTATGGAGCTAGTGTTGGATTATAATTATATATGCTATGAAGGAGAATATTTTAAGCAAAATGAGGGTGTAGCAATGAGGACATCGTGTGCCCCCATCTTCGCCAATCTGGAGTTGTTGGATTGGGAACAGACTAAAGTATTTCCTAGTAGTTTAAGTACATCAAAATGTATGTGCGGTTTTTTTTTTTGAATATTTTTATTTTGTGGATAGGGACGGAGGAAAATAAAGAATTTGTTGAATAATTCATCCAACATTTTGAAGTTTACAAACATGAGTAATGTGGAAAGTATTAGTTATTTGGATACACACACAAAAACTATAATGGATTCAAATAAAACCTTTATAGGAAATCTACATTTAGTAATTCCTATTTAGAGTATACTAGTAATCACCCCCACCATCAAAAGAATAATATTGTCAAAGGTCAACTAGTTAGGTTTGCTCGTATGACATCTGATGGAAATGACATTGACAGAGAATTACAAAAAGTTGCACACTTTTTTTATGAAAGAGGGTATCCTGTTAACATGGTGGAGAAAAACCTAAAATATGTTAAAAAAGAGTGGGGTGTTAAATTTAAGCCATTGTTGGGTAATTCACTACAAGTAAAAGAAAACTCTGAAGAGAGAGAGTTTCATAGGGCTATGGTTATCCCAGTCAATGGGCAGGTTAAACAGGTGAATAAGACTTTTGAAAACAATTGGTCCATTCTGAAGAACAATCCTAAAAGTATATCAGTAGTAGGGAAGGAACCTACTTTTGTATATAAAACAGGGCTCAACCTTAAAGGATTTTTTGAACTCACTAAAAAAAGATGAGGCAGTAGGGAATGTTGTTACGACAAAATGTGGTGCTTGTGCACAATGCAAATATATTTAAGCTAAGAATACACCAATTTTACAGAGCACTTTGAGATCTAAAGTGTTTTTTGAAAAAGAAACTTGTCAAACATCAGGGGTGATTTATTTGGCAGTTTGTAAACCCTGTCCAGCTTATTATATTGGTAAGACTGAAAGGCGTCTTAGGGACAGGATATATGAACACTAGTATTAGATTGCTACAAAGAATTTAAATAATGCCCTATATAAACACACTATAGTATGTGTAAACTTTATGGCATTGTGGAGCGAGTCAGGTCAAATCCTAGGGGAGGTGATTATAGGAACTATATAGAGGAAAGAGAAAGTAAGTGGCAAATAAAATTAGCAGCATATGCACCAGGTCTTAATGAAATGGTATCCCTAAAAACTATATTAGTGAAGAAAGCTACCTCCTTAGATTTTTACTTTAAACACTTTTCACTTAAACAATGGGGGTAATTTTGCATTTATATTTAAAAATGTTTTAAAACCTATAAAAATGTAGTTTAACATTTAAAATGTTTTAAAATTTCACATTTATTGTGTATGTAATATAAAATGTGTTTTATCTAGAGTTGTTTTTAACTCATGGGCTGTACAGTTTTCACAGTTGGTATGCACTATCAGGGAGAATTAATGTAGTGGCACCTTTAAATGAGTGAGAATGGTGGTGACATCATGCATTTTAAGCAGTATTTAAATGAATTCATTATGGAGTGTAATTGGATTCTGAAGTCCCCAGTTTAGGGGATAAAAGCGCTCAATCTGTATGTTTATATGGAAGAATAAAGACAGCTTGTACTGAAGAGTTGGCTTACTTTTAGTGATTCCTGCTACTGACAGTGTTTGCTTTGGGATATTTTTCTTTGGTGTATTATAGACACTGTGGTTACTTTTGGTCGTTTTTAATTTCAGGCTAAATATCATGATATTAGAATTATGAAAGTGGATAAGGGAAGAGGGTTTGTTCATGGAACAACAAAATAGTTTCATAAAATGGAGGAATCTTTGAAAGAAAATGATTGTTATACAAATATATCAGAATATGAATTACAACTCAAGTTCAGAATTACTGATTTTTTTTTATTACATAAGATTATAAATTTACGTATGTAGAAAATCCATGCATAGGAAATTTTTTGGAATACCCCAAATTGATAAAAATGAAGTGAACCCTCCATTTAAACCTATTGGATCTCTTAAGCGAACGAAGACCAAATATATTTCCGAATATATTGATCAAGTTCTTAATCCTACTGTTCAGTGCAACAATTTTTTTTTTTATTTAAAGGATTCATGGTTATTTCTTAATGAATTACATTCATATAAAATGAGTAGAGAGGATAATTTTCTTGTGACTTTAGATTTAGAATCCTTGTGTACTAGTATTCCTCATCACAAAGGACTGGAACTGTGATTACACCACGATTATAAATAGCAATAAGTTTTGGGGTTTAATTGAATTGCTTATGTGCAATATTTTTTTTTATGTTTAACAGCAAAATATGCCATCCACAACAGCGTGTTGCTACGGGGCCAAAATGGCCGGGGCATACACCGATTTTGGTTCTTAGTGCATGAGGGAGTATTTGGTAAAAATAAAAGTTTCAAGAAAGCAAAATTATACAGAGGATACATAGATATATTTTTATTTGGCAGGGTACAGAGGATGAACTCAATATTTTTCTTAAAGACATACAATATAGCATAGATATTTACATTTTACTATGGGTAATAAAGGGACTATTGTGCAATTTCTAGATGTAGAAATAGTTTTAGATAAAGAGAACATGAAATTTCACTCCATTATATACAGAAAAATACTTTTAGAAATCATTATGTGGATTTTCAAACCTAACCCCAAAATTTATGAAAAATAACATTGTTCAAGGACAACTCATAAGGCTGTCTAGATTTATTAGCTACCATCAAGTATTTCAATTATAATGTAATAAACTTAAATATTTATTTTTGCAAAGAAATTATACAGAGGTTTTGATAAGTTTATTTATGAAATTTCAGATTTTAAATAAAAAAAATATTTTCCCATTTTGAAGTTTGGGTTTAATAATGCCAGTAAACGTATTCTTGATTTCAGCCGCAGTTTCCCACTACCCATTACCTTGGATATGACACCCATTAAAAATATTATCCAAGAAAATTGGTGTACTATTCAAGGTAACAAATAGTTTTATATAATAGTTTAGGAAGTGGTCCACAGTTTTGTTTTAAGAAAACTGAATGTCTAAAAAGTTTTTGCGAGAAAGGGGAGGGACAACCATATGTAGCAGATGATACAGGAAGAGGTATCCACGAAATCGGAGTGTGGCAAAAAAAAAAAAAAACTAATAACCACCAAAAAAGAACAAATGGAAGGACGACTCAAACTTCGGTTTAAGAGGTTTGTGTATTTAGACAACAGCCATAAAACATGCACACATTATGTGTTTTTCATCTGAAAAAAATTAAATGTATTATGTTTTAATTAAATTTAAATATTTTTTGATTGGTTAGTTTCAATTATATAAAGATTTCATTGGTTTCTTTGCAATTGTCTGTGGGATAAAAGGAACTTATGTAATTGTGATTTTACATCTGATTAAGTCTGGTTTCAGACGTAATACGCGGTGATAAGTTAATGTGTTTAATGTATGTGTGTTTACAGTTTTTGTCTAAGTACAGAAACCTCTTAAACCAAAGTTGGAGTCATCCTTCCATTTGTGCTTTTTTGGTGGTTACAGAAAGATGTATGTCTAGATGCTGCAAATGTCAAGTTTACCGATTTTATATTCATGTGTGCAAACAGCATCTATTTGAACATTGTGATTTTTTTTTTATCAAAATTAATAGGAAATGTAATTGTTGTTTAAAGAATGTTTATTTAGTGACCTGTCATGTTCAAATTATTATGTGGGTAAACCTCTAGAACTTCAACGAACAAAGAACAAATTTTAGCGATACAAACTCATGATTATGAGAACGCTTTGGCTAAACATAGTGTATCTTGTTTGGATTCTGAGAAATTCCAAGTTTGGGATCTGAAGAAGTACTAAAATTTTATTGGGGATTTTATTAGTATTTTGGAAGCTAAGGAGTTATAATGGTAGCTAAATCCTAAATCTGACATACTTTTGGAACTCCGTGAGAATTTAAACATTAAATTGTTTTGAAATGGTCACGTTAGGAAGTGTTGTCAAAGTCTATTTCTTGGTTGGTTTGTATTTAAATCGTGATTTAGTTTGAAGAAGTTTTGTATGTTTTTTTCCTGAGGAAGTTCTTACATTAAAGTAGAACGAAAGTACTAAAATCATCGATTTGGCTGGTTTCTTTCTCTAATAATCGAGAAGTTTTTGGTCATTTGTTAGTGTTTTGTTTCTACTTGTGATGGTTTTTGGTTTAGTTTACATGTTTTATTTTATTACATTTATGTAATTACACACAAACACACACACAAAATATATTTTATTTTGTGTGTGTATGTGATGAGCTGACAACCAAGCCATCGTTTAATGCAAACACAACTTTTAATACAGTAAAACTCCTTTTAAAACACTTCAAAAACAACTGTTTAGTTATTTTATCTGCAGCCATATGTGGACTACCTCTGAATTTTCAAAATTGCCGCCTGTTCTTAAATAAATGAATCAACTACATCAGCATCACCTCCTGAAAAACAGTACAGAAACCCCATTGTTTCTCATTAATCATGAATACCCAGATGGAAAACTTCAAAGAATCCTTTGGATTGGGTCATACAAGCCATCCTGCATTCACTCCTGCCATCCAGTTGTCTCTCAGTATTAACAAAAAGTCAAATGGATTGGATTATGCAAGCCTTAATGTACTTGCACATGTTATAGCACCCAAACGCTTGTAGTCAAAACCTGATTGGTTTGGTAAAGGGACTAGATAAACTGGACACGCTTCAGGTTAGATCATGTAATACTTATAAATTTTATTGCAAATGTCCCGAATGCCTCTCTTCAGTGGAAAATATCCAATGAATACCCAAACCTCCCTGACCAAGAGGTGGCAGATCTTGCACCATAGCCGCGATAGCAGATGTCAGAAACATTAAGGCAGTCATCACATCAGCATTGATTGAATGCATTATATGTTGTTAAGTTTCAGCTATTATATAATTTATTTGAGCTCTATTGCCTTTAAATTTAAGCTATTACTTGTAGAGGTTTTCTCATTCAGTCCCGGGGGGTCCTGTGCATTTAGACGGAGCTGCCAGTTTAGTTCTGTATGCTCTAATTTTAATTCCCATAGACCACCTCTAGGGTTGGGAATAACTTTCTCTAGGACTGAAAACCTAAATTTCTTAAATGACTTACAGGTTTGTGTATGCTTAAATAGGGCATCGTTTTCTTTCTTTTTCCTAATGTCATATAAATGTTCGTATACTTTCCGATCTAAAGTCCTGTCTGTTTTGCCTATATTTAAAAGGCCCCACATGGGTCACATAGGGCAATGAAAATAATTGAGCCACAATTGTAAGACCACCTCAATCTGATTGACATCTATGGCTGCTCCAGAATTATCATGCCTCCTTCCAAGACATTCACATTGATTGCAATGGCCACATTTTGTCATGTTACTGGTCAGCATGTCACACCACAGGTCTTGTTTCTTAAAGAAATTTTTTAAGTTCTTACCCCTTTTGTATGTAAAAACAAGCTCAGCGCCAACTACCTTAAGAATCGTATTCTCCTTTGCAAATGCCATCCAATGCTTGTTGATCTCCTTTTTCTTTATTAAAAGGATGGTATTGGAGCACCAGACATCTATCAAACCTTTGAGACTCATTTAAATTGATTGCATCTGTTGGTGGCATTACTTGGCCTAATATTGGGCTGAATCTTGGCTGCCTTTGCAGACTAACCTCCGATTTTTATACCTCTGATAAAATCATCGGGGTAGCCATATTCCTGAAACATATGGAATAACTTATTACCTTCAGTATTGAACACTTTATCATTGGTAATCATTCTCGAGATATGTATTATATGTGCATATCTGTTTGTGTGTGTGTGTGTATATATATATATATATATATATATATATATGTGTGTGTATATATATATATATATATATATATATATATATATATATAATGAGTGTGTATAATATAAAATTTAGTGTGTACATGTGGAGATGTATATATGTATGTATATACTGTTAGTGTGTGTGTGTGTATATGTGTGTGTGTATGTGTGTGTGTGTATATATGTATATATATATATATATATATATATATATATATAATATACACGTACAGAAATATATGTGTATATATGCATATGTATATAGATAATCTATAATTGTGTATAGGTTCATAGGTGCGAACTAGGCTAATGGCCCTGGGGCCTTTACAAGCCTAGCCCATAGAAGTGCCCTGGCATTGTGCCGCCCGTCGTTAGTTTCAATGCCTGTAACAAGTAGAGCCACTGGAGTGATCTCTGGGGTGAATCTTCTATTTCCCATCCACTCATCAAGATTTCTTTTGAAGAGGGCCAGTGAGGTTCTCTGTTTGACGTGTATGAGAAGTCTATTCCAGAGCATGGGCAGTCTCTCTGGGTTATCGACCTGTTCCTCCAGCATGTTCTGTTGATTGTGGTAATGAGGTTGAGATCTCTGGAGCATGTGGTGGGGAGGGATTGGGATTTCTTTAGATATAGCATTTCTAACAGAGCTGGGTCAGACATGACTTTCTAAGTCGAGCAAAGATCGCCTCTTAGTAGACGATATGAGACCGAGAATAGCTGGAGTTTTTTGAGTCTGTCCATGTAGGATATGTGTTTAAGGCCTGGGATCCACTTCATGAGATACTTTTGTGGCCTCTCCAGCTGTTGCAGGTGTCTAGTGAGGTACATGCCAAATGGGGCATTATACTCTCTGATTGGTGTAATGAGGGAAGAGTAGAGAGAAATGATGACCTCTTTCTTCCTGGATGCAAAACCCTTGGTAATGAGACGTTCCACATAGGACTTTCTGACCACAATGGCAATGTGGTGGTCGAAGGAGAGGTTGCTGTCAACCTGTGTCCCCAGATCTCATAAAAAACCTTCAGTGTTCAGTGGACTCCCATCAATGTGGTAATTATTGGGAACTGACTTTTTCCCAAAGGGGATGACAACGCATTTTTTGGTATTAAGCTTAAGGCCGTGGTTTTGCCACCAGTCATTAGTTTCAGTAAGGCCTTTCTGTAGGATGTATGCATCACTTAGGGAGTTAATAATGGTTCCCAGCTTGCAGTGTGTGAATTTGGTCAGCCAGAGTTCCACTGTGTTGGCCTGGACTTCTGAGAAGTAGATGCCAAACAGAAGAGGACCCAGGACCAATCCCTGTGGGACTCCACTCGTGACTGGTCGGCAGTCTGACTTGGAGTGCACTACTTTCACACTGTGTTCCATCTGTGAGCCAATTTGCAACCCACCTAATAATATAGGAGTCAATACCTAGTTTGGTAAGTTTATCAATAATTCCTGAGCGAGGAATGGTATCAAAGGCCTTGGCCAGATCGAGGTAGGCTGTATGAACTGCCTTGCCTTCATTCACTGCACTGGTTACCTGACTCAGAGAAGTCAACCAGGTTGAGCAGGCATGATCTACCTTCCACAAAACCAAATTGCGTGGGCTCTAGAGTTTGGAGATTCCCTATATCCTTGTTAATTAGGTCCATGATTATACACTCCATAGCCATACATACCAGACTTGTCAGGCTAATGGGGCAATAATTTCCAGGGTCTGTATTCGCTCCTCCTTTATGGAGAGTGATGACTGTAGCAGTGCGCCATTCAGTGGGGACAAAGCCTGAGGTGAGGCTGTGAGTGAACAGAGCACACAGATGTGGTGCCAGTTCACTTTGTAATTCATGTAGAACACAGCCAGGGATATTGTCGGGTTCCATGGAAGCTGTATTCTTGGCCTTAGACAATGCAGCTTTAACCTGTGCTGCAGTAATGCAGGGTGATTGGCATTCATCTGGTATTGAGATTGGTCCTTTAGAGGGAGAGAAAGTACTAAAGTTTGCACTGAATCTGTGGGCTGGTATGTTGGCAGTATCTGTTGGATCAGTATAGTACCATTGTGCAATAACTCAGAGCAAATCTGGGTGTTACCATGGAGATTCTTGATATAAATAAAGAAGGCTTTGTGGCTGTTTAGTGCCTGTCGCAATTCTGCCTTCATAGCTGACTTTGGAGGTTTTGATGAAGGATCTCAACTTTTTGTTGAGGCTAATAAGGGAATTTGTCCAGTCTTGGGATGTCACCTTTTTCTGCAACCTTTTCTTCCTTCTACTGGAGGAGACCATCTTGGTTTTGTTGTGGCTAGTTCCATGCATTTATGTACATGTTCTTACAGTGCATTGGTGTATGATTCAGCAGTCATGCATCTATTTTCCATTGGCATGGGTGCCGTGAAGTTAGCCACCTCTCTCTTTTTAGGTGTCCAAGGTCAGCTTTGGAGAAGTTTTTCATGGTGAATACCTTTGCGGGGGGTGTGGGTGAGATGTGGATTTCCATGGTGATTAGTTTAGTTTGTGGTCAGATCTGACCAGGGAGGAATTGACTATTGGTGTAAAGCAATGGTTGCCCATGTTAGTAATAACCAGGTCACGGATATTGCTTCCTCTAGTGCGGGTAAGAATGAGCTGGCCCAGGGCATTGGAACTGATTAATTCCAGGAAGCATTGGGCCAGTGCATTGGTGCTTGAGTAGTTTTCTCAGTTGATGGAGGGGTAGTTGAAGTCTCCTAGTAGGAGTGTGTTGGGTTGGACCTTGATAGATTACAGGGTGCTTAGGAACGTGGAGGGGGAGTCTAGGGACATGGTTGGGGACCTATAGCAGGCTATGACCTGAATCGCAGTCTTACCCAATGTTAGTTGTGCCTAAAGTATCTCAGATGCATTATGCTGGGCTACCAGTCTGGAGGTGTGCATATCCTTTATGAATATGGAAACACCACCGCGTTTGAAGCTTTAGTCCATATTTCAGGGCAGAAAGGTGTGGAATAATTTATAGCCCGGTAGCGCAGGGGTGCTTTCTGCCACTTTAAACCAGGTCTCCATTACAGCACAAATGTTGATGGTCTCCATTTTGAGGAGTGCTTCGAGCAAGTGCATTTTGAGCTTTAGACTTCTAGCCTTGAGCAGCATGACCCCCAGATTGCATTTATTTTTTAGCTGTTATGATGGTAATTTGGTCTTTGGAAAACTGCCTAAAAAAGTGCTCTAGGGGTGGCAAGAGCCCTTAGCAGAGACTTACTTGACTTGCATGTATTCATTAAGTAGTAGGGCTCAGGCATCTAAGATTCACACATTCTGTATTTACTATTCCTGATATATATTTTAATATATTATATTATATTATATTTATATTTATATATATATATATATATATATATATATATATATATATATATATATATACTTATTTATATCTAATATTTAATGTGCATATTTATCTATTTATTTGTTAATATAATCTAATGTAATATATTTAAAGTGTTATTTAAAGTGCTTATTAGTTAATTTATTTATTAATTTACTCATTTATAGATTGATTCATTGAAACTATTCATCTATTCATCCACATATTTATTATGCATCGAATGCATTTAAATATATTAATTATTAATTATTTTTATTTTAATTTTTATTTTTATTATTAATCAACTGTGTATTTACTATCATTACCCATTTATAATTAGTTAATACACTCTATGCATTTTTATGAGCTTAAAAAGGGAGAATGATTATTATTGATATATATTTATAGCTTCATATGAATCATCTTAATATATATATTTTTAAAAAATTTTAATTTATTTTAATTTATTTTAATTTCATCATTATTCTTATGATCCATTAAGATCAAGAAGTCAAGTAACATTGTAAAATGAGAATATGCTATTTAAGATTTTAATGAAGCATATTATTCTTATGGATTCACATGATTTTTATTTAAATGATGATGTTTTTGTATCCATCTGGCAAGTATATGTACCACATTGCCACCTAGAACAAGTACATAAATTACACAAGATTTTATCAGTGTTCATTTGTATTTTTATTTTTATTTTTACTCTGTTTTTTACTTTTATCATGTGTATTTAATTGTGCTTCTCCGTTTTGTCAATTTGTTTGTATTTATTTACTCACTTTCGTCTCAGCACTATAGTTCTATTTTTGCCTGACAGTAGAATGACCAGATATGAATAATGTTGCCTACTCCCAAGATTCCGAGATTTTTTGACATGTCTGCATCAAGTCATTATACTTAATTAACTAAGTAATTAAGTAGTTAAACAGTTTGACTGTTTCATTTTGGCGCCCTTTTTACTTGTCATTGTATAAATTGAGATTTTTAAATGTTAAATGTACTGTCTGATGAAGCGTAGTGGTTGCTACGCGAAAGCGCTTACAGTAAATAAAGGTTCTTGGCTGCATTTATCCTGGAATATGTGATATTTCTTTTGGAAAAGTGAAGCTGTTGTTTTGGCTTTTTTGTTCGTGATTTTCGTGAACTTTGAGATATTTACTGAATGTCCAAACTGTCTCTACAGTTCCGTGGTGAGAGAGCCTGGTTGTTATCATCATTTTACCTGCCTTGCTGCTACAGGCACTCTCTTTAGCTACCGGTGAAAAGTTTTTTGTTTTACCTTCCTTTTTGACTTTATTTTCACCGCTTGCACACGTTTGTATACGATGGACACTGTTAATATTGAATTGGACTACACTCCAGGGACGAGGGATGCCTCAGTAATTTTGGAGGACTTGCTACATTTACAGGCTAACCCTTTATTGGCTCTGGACCTATCCCAAGCAGAATATGCTGCTCCCGTGAATGAAGAAGGTTTCAATATGTCTGACTTTAACTCTGCATCCAAGGAACTCGAGGACGACATGTATAGACTGCAGAGATACGCCTGGCAAAGGCAACATCTGGAAGCGTGCCTACACTATTCCATCGTACCCAGAGGGATGCGAGTACTTTGCATGCCATCATATGGGGAGGCGCACCCGATACTTCTTAAAAAATGGCAGGACTTAAACATCGACCTCGGATACAGGTATATTAAGCTTTTGCTTGATTATTTTACCCCTATAGAGACTGAATTGCGAGATAAAGTTGATGTTACATTCAAAGATTTAAGCCACCGCTTTAAAGCGGAGTATTGTGTTCGGAGAATGCGCAATATATGTTTACAAGTAAATGCTTTTAGCGAAAGGCTGAAGGCTACAAAATTGCGCAAGCTACAAAGAGACTTTCAAGATTTCAGATCACGGCAGATATTTGTATGGCCGAGAGGTAATAATGTTGCACAGAATGGAAGCAATTTGAATGTGAATATGAATCACACACAATCTCCTACTAATGTAGATGGTTCTACCACCAATGTTATTAACACAAATGCTTTTCCGATTAATGTTTCGCCGCTTGTTACACCTTTAGAGGGGACAAATACTAACATTACTGCTTCTGCTGTGACTGACACACCCCCTCCTAACCAATTAGCCTTGCAACAGCCACCTAGTAACCCTGGAGCTAGACCCAAAGACTCTAACTCTGTTGTTCCTTCAGGCTCTTCAGCGTCTACTTTTTTACCGTACCCTGTGAAACAACAATTTTATCACAGGGGACGTTCCTTGAGTCGAGGCCCAAGGAAAAGGAAACTTTCAAAAGAAAACCATCAGCCAACAAGAAGAACAAAAATGTGACTACACTATTGTATAATTATTCTGATTTTAACTTTACTGATGCTGACATTTCTTTATTAAATCGTGGATTGAATTTTATTCCAGCCTGTGCTGACACCTTAAGTGAAGTTTTAATTGATCTTAGATTATTTTGTAGGTTAGTAGCTTTAAAAGTTTTTTTCAGAGAGAAAGTTGATTTTACTAGCAATACTGTTCATACTGTTTTTAAACGGAAAAGCACTTTTATGCCCCCACTTCCCTATAACATAGAATGTTTTTTAAATTTATGTGAGCATGATGTATATGAATTGCTTTCTAGTAAGGTAAAACCTGATTTTTATAACTTAACTTTAGAAGAATTCAATTCTTTAAGATACTTGAAGCAATGTAATGAAATTTCTGTTAAACCAGCTGATAAAGGGGGTGGGGTAGTAATCTTAAATACATCTGATTATAATTCAAATATGTATCTTATGCTCAATGATGATAAGACATATACTAGTTTGAAGTTACATGAAGTGAATGGAATAATCAAGAATGTACATGACATATTATATGACTTATTTATCTGTAGACAAATCAGTGAAGAAATGTACAGATATTTATTGATAGACAGCCCTACCATACCTATCATAAAGGGATTACCAAAAATCCATAAAAATCAAAGTCCCATTCCACTCAGACCCATTGTGTCAGGTGACAATTGGGTCACTGCTAACATCTCATGTTTCATAGAGTTTTTACTTAGACCAGTGGTAGATTCTTTTACTACTATTCTAAAAGACACTTACCAACTACTTGATTATTTATCTGGGATACGGTTGGCCCTTCATGAGCACGAGTACCTTCTTATAACTTTAGATGTGAAAAATCTTTTCACATCAATCCCCAATGACTTGGGCATTGATGCTGTGAGAGAAATACTAGTGACAGAAACATCTTTTTCAAATGATAGACAGCTACTCATAGGTCAATTATTGGATGCAGTTCTAAATAATAATGTATTCATGTTTCTGAATGATTATTATTTGCAGAAATGGGGGGTGGCAATGGGCACCCCGTGTGCTAACACCTATTCCAACTTGGTTGTTTTAGCATGGGAGCGCAGATGCCTGTTTACCCACCCCTTGTTTGCCAAGATAAAAGTCTATAAACGTTTTGTGGACGATATTCTCATTGTTTGGGAAGGTTCTGAGAATGATTTTAAAAATTTCTTAAATTATCTCGAAACTACTTCTACCTTCCTGCATTTCACCATGGAATGTTCACCTGATACCATAAACTTTTTAGATGTGACTTTAAACATTACAGAACATGGTACTATTAACTCTAAGCTATATAGGAAACCTACTTGGAGGAATACCCTCTTGACTTTTGACAGTATGCATCCCAGGTATGTCTTTCCTGGCATCATTAAAAGTCAATTTATCAGATTAAAAAGACTCTGTAAAGATACATCTACATTACATCTAGAAGCAGACCGCTTAGAGATACTCTTCAGAGAAAGAGGGTATGATCCAAACTTAGTTACTACCATTAAAAATAGCATCATTAAAAATACATTGGCAGAAAATTATCACATCCACACTAAGAAAAGAATAGATTTTAATAGACAAGACAGATTTGTAGCTGTAACTTTAAACTACACTAGCATCATTAATGATATTAAGAAGATTTTTTGCAATAATTGGAAGGTCCTTGTTACAGACCCATTTGTCAAGCAAATAGTAGGGGCTAAACCACATTTTATGTTTAGAAATAGCCTGAATTTAAAAAGGCTACTATGCAATGACAAATACACAACCCAACCTCCATCCTCATTCTCTAGCCACAAGAAAGGTACATTTCCTTGTTACAATTGTAATAGGTGTGGCTCTATTTCCAAGAAGCTAGAATTTCAACATCCCACACTGAATTATGTTTTCCAGCCTAGGTTTTTTGCAAATTGCTGCACTAAGAATCTCATCTATCTTGCAACTTGCAAGAAATGCCAAGCTTTTTATGTTGGCCTTACTAAAAGATGTCTAAAAGATAGGATATATGGCCACTTATATGACATCCAGAAGAAGAATGATCTGAATGCCTTGGCAAAACATGTATTGGAGTATCCTCTCCATGGCTTTGATTTTAGGGTACTGGAAATAGTCGCACATAGTAAAAGAGGTGGAGATAATATATTGCTTTTGAACAATAAGGAATTAAAATGGATCTTGAGATTGGCTGCACATATACCCCCTGGCATTAATAATCATGTTTCGATTAAGCCAGTATTGGAAGTCAGATAGGTTTTTAGTCCTTGATTTTAGCATTTTATTTCTTAAGATTAACAGTTCTCATATATACATCTTATCTGTATTTACTATTCCTGATATATATTTTAATATATTATTTTATATATATATATATATATATATATATATATATATATATACTTATTTATATCTAATATTTAATGTGCATATTTATCTATTTATTTGTTAATATAATATATTTAAAGTGTTATTTAAAGTGCTTATTAGTTAATTTATTTATTAATTTACTCATTTATAGATTGATTCATTGAAACTATTCATCTATTCATCCACATATTTATTATGCATCGAATGCATTTAAATATATTAATTATTAATTATTTTTATTTTTATTATTAATCAACTGTGTATTTACTATCATTACCCATTTATAATTAGTTAATACACTCTATGCATTTTTATGAGCTTAAAAAGGGAGAATGATTATTATTGATATATATTTATAGCTTCATATGAATCATCTTAATAATCTTAATATATATATTTTTAAAAAAATTTAATTTATTTTAATTTATTTTAATTTCATCATTATTCTTATGATCCATTAAGATCAAGAAGTCAAGTAACATTGTAAAATGAGAATATGCTATTTAAGATTTTAATGAAGCATATTATTCTTATGGATTCACATGATTTTTATTTAAATGATGATGTTTTTGTATCCATCTGGCAAGTATATGTACCACATTGCCACCTAGAACAAGTACATAAATTACACAAGATTTTATCAGTGTTCATTTGTATTTTTATTTTTATTTTTACTCTGTTTTTTACTTTTATCATGTGTATTTAATTGTGCTTCTCCGTTTTGTCAATTTGTTTGTATTTATTTACTCACTTTCGTCTCAGCACTATAGTTCTATTTTTGCCTGACAGTAGAATGACCAGATATGAATAATGTTGCCTACTCCCAAGATTCCGAGATTTTTTGACATGTCTGCATCAAGTCATTCTACCTAATTAACTAAGTAATTAAGTAGTTAAACAGTTTGACTGTTTCATTTTGGCGCCCTTTTTACTTGTCATTGTATAAATTGAGATTTTTAAATGTTAAATGTACTGTCTGATGAAGCGTAGTGGTTGCTACGCGAAAGCGCTTACAGTAAATAAAGGTTCTTGGCTGCATTTATCCTGGAATATGTGATATTTCTTTTGGAAAAGTGAAGCTGTTGTTTTGGCTTTTTTGTTCGTGATTTTCGTGAACTTTGAGATATTTACTGAATGTCCAAACTGTCTCTACAGTTCCGTGGTGAGAGAGCCTGGTTGTTATCATCATTTTACCTGCCTTGCTGCTACAGGCACTCTCTTTAGCTACCGGTGAAAAGTTTTTTGTTTTAAGATTCACACAGTCATACCCCTCAGAAGTACTGATGACCCCTGCATGCCCTCAGGTTAGCACCATACGTTTGTACTGGAAAATCATTAAAGAGAAAGAAGTTGAAAAGTAATGAGATGCATTTCAGTTTCAGACTTCACAACCCTCAGAAGATCATTCGCAATAAAGTTGGGAAATTGTGATGCTGTCACTTGTCTAACTTTCTAAGGCCAATATAACTCAAAGATACAATTTCCAGTTCAACACCACAAATGCAGATATACGAAGCACCAAGTCAGCTATGCATCCTGAGCATTAGACACAAAGCTTATGTATCCCTGAATCTGAAAGATAGAAAATGGCAATATGACACATTTATCACTTACACAGGGTGTTATGTGGGAGGGCAGGAAGCCTAGGCTGGCAAAAAAGGTCAGTGAGTGTGTATTAGAAAGAGAAGCAGATAGACCTTTGGATAAACCAACAAATGGCCAGTGAGACAGAATGCGTTTTAAACTGCACGGCTGAACCATGAAACTGTGTGTGTGTCTTCCAGGTGAAAGTCTCTGCATGAACACAGCCAAGCTCTGTGCTTGCTCTACATCTTGGTATGAAAGAAGAAAAAACACAAAGCTGGAACACAGCTGGAACACAGCAACACTTTTATTCAAATCATCAATGTATCTACGATATAAGATAACATTTTTGTGAAAAAAGTCTAAAGTATACAAAAAACTATTTTCAAAATATGACATAAAGAGAATAGCATAAGTGGGGGCAAAATTAGCCCCCATTTCGGAACATTTTAATACTGTCCATAGGGGTAATATGGACTCATTAACTTTTTGTGCTTTAGCCAAACCGAAATCCAAGAAGGGTGTGAATTGTTTACAAAATCTTTTAAAGTTGGAGAGTGAATTCATCTTAAAATTTGGCACCCTGAAACCCAGGGGTATGAATTTGGAGGTTAATCTCACTATTTAATTATTTCAGTTGTTGTAATAAAGTTTATGGTGCAATTTATTGCCTATTTTGAATATTAGATACTTTTTCTATATGGATTCAATGTCAAATAGCTTTATATAATTTACATTTTTTCTGCTATTGGTAGTGTCTCCTTAAATTCTTTTGAAGCTTTTTTCTTGTAATTAAATTAAATTGTGTTAATTGATTAATTATATTATGTATAGTATAAATAGATGCAACATGTGACTGTATTTTATTCCTTTGAAGGCATTCTGCCGAGGTACCGGAATAAAAGTGTTGCTGTGTTCCAGCTTTGTGGTTTTTCTTCTTTCTGTGTTCTATGGTTTTTCCAGTCTACATCTTGGTATGTCAGACGGGTGTGAGCCATGCATGGTAGAGGTGGCAGTTAATCGTTGTCATCCCCTACCACGAGAACTGTCTCTCCCAGGAGTTGCACTGGCACGTCTACACCCACACTCAGATGTGCTGCTGCTGCCTGAATGTGACTGATGTGTGCTAGATGAGCTTCTTTCATGGTGACCCCCTAGAACCACGA
Source organism: Protopterus annectens (assembly GCF_019279795.1). NCBI lineage: Eukaryota > Metazoa > Chordata > Ceratodontiformes > Protopteridae > Protopterus > Protopterus annectens. The sequence goes on along the minus strand of NC_056731.1, from coordinate 1,270,413,320 downwards.
CCCTGTGGCCTGCCACGTCTGGGTGTGGACAGTTCACCCACTGATGGAGAACTGAAAGTACTGCCACTATGGGAGTGTGATTGGGCATAGCCACGCTGGCTGACCTAAGCCCACAAGAATGTCATTCCTCTCCCAGCAGATGTTCCATCACAGACAGCCCTCATTCCAATGGCTCATTCATCCGATCTGTTGAATTGGCAACATGGTGGAGGCAGTCATGCATGTCAGCCTGTGCCACATCTACAATCCTGTGCATTTATCTGGAGCACCTGTGGGAACGTGCCTGTGCCTCCATGATGGCCCTAAACCATATGTTGAGTGGCATGGGGAGAGACAACTGGATCTGGTGGTGGAGGGACAGCAGGCCTTCTCTGAGCAACCCTAACAACCCTCTTCCCTGGTCTCTGACAGTTTAGCTATGGCCGGAGTCATCGGGCACTGAAGCCGCAGTAACCACACTTCCCTGACCAATGTCTTTGGTCTCCACCTGTCCAATATCTGAGGGCTAACCGGAATGGGTAGGAGTAGGCCTACTGGCTGTGTTTGATGGAATTGCAGGGGATGGGTGTATGCCATCTTAAGTGTCAGATTCGACCTCTGCAGCATCCGGCTATGCCTCTATTTGGCCACCTATATCATCAGAGTTTGCTGATACACTGACATCAGGTGGTAGCGGTCCTGGACTTCCACTGTCCAGATCACCTATGATAAAAAACAACAAACACAGGAAAAAAATAATATCTACACTACTATAGTCCAGTATATGCTAACATACTGACAATGGTCCCATTATTACAGACATCCCCACAAGAGGAGATAACATACTTGATCTCATCATCACGAACATGGGAGCACAATGTTCAACACCGGAGGTGTACCCCTCACTGGTGAGATCAGACCACAAACTAATCTCGCTGGAGGTCCTCATCCCACCCCCACCTGAAATAAAAAAGACCACAGTAAAGAACTTCTCAAAAGCCGACTTCACACTTCTAAAGACTAGTGTGGTCTCCTTTAAGGCCCCGAGCCGGAAAACAGTACTCAAGCCGCTGAATCACTTACAAATGCCTTCTACCAGCACCTGCAGGACTGCATGGATAAGGCAATCCCAAGCAAAACAAAGACTCTTTGTACCAAAGGCAAGCGCCCAGTCTGGTGGACCCCAGCCATAAACAAACTCTACAACAAAAGGAGGAAGCTACTACAAGATAGAGCAAAATCCTTAAAAGGTAAGACACCCTTGATCACTATAAGTAAAAACTAAGAGCTCTCATAAAATCATCCAAAGCAAATTTCGAGAGAAAAATAGCTAAAGACTCAAAAGACAATCATAAGGCCTTCTTTAGCTATGTTAGAAACCTGGGAGGAAACTCCCAGATATGCTCAGAGCTAGTTCAAAATGATGTGAAGATTACTGATCCTACAGACATTGCCAACATACTGGCTGACAGGTTCAGTGCAAACTTCTCCCAAAAGGAGAGATATCTATACCAAACGATTGCAGCCCCCAAACATCTCCAGCGCCCAAGTGAGAACTGCTCTCTCCAAAGCAAAAACACAGCATCCATGGGACCTGATGGTGTCCCCGGCTGTGTGCTCCATGAACTCAATGAGGAATTAAACCCACAGCTAGGACAGCTGTTTAATCAAAGTCTTACCTCTGGATACGCACCAGGAGTGGCGCACTGCAACTGTGGTACCACTTCACAAAGGCGGTGCCTCCACCGACCCTGGAAATTACCGCCCATTAGCTTGACAAGCCTTATCTGCAAAGCCATGGAGAGGATCATAATGGACCTCATAAATAAAGACATAGGGAATTTGCAGACTTTGGATCCAACCCAGTTTGGCTTTGTCAAAGGCAGATCATGCCTTTTAAACTTGGTTGACTTTTTCAAACAGTCACCAAAGCCATTGATGAGGGAAAGGCAGTCCATACAGCCTACCTCGATCTGGCTAAGGCCTTCGATACAATACCCCATTCGGTTATCATTGAAAAACTCATCAGCTTAAATGTCAACCCATACATCACAAGATGGGTTGCAAACTGGCTGAGTGACAGAACCCACAGGGTCAGAGCTGCTGGCGCCATGTCAGACTCAAAGCCTGTCACAAGTGGTGTCCCACAGGGCTCAGTCCTGGGCCCACTCTTGTTTGGCATCTACTTTTCAAGTACAAGCAAACACAGGAGGGTTATGGCTGACAAAGTTTGCAGATGACTGCAAACTGGGCCATAGTAGAAAACACATCTGACACAGATATCCTTCAGAAGGGTCTCACAGAAACGGATAACTGGTGCCAGAGCCACGCCTAAAGTTAAATGCCAAAAATGCATAGTCATACCCTTCGGGAAAACAAGGTTACCCCTAGCTACCAAATAGGTGGCAATCCACTGAGCACAGAAGAAGTTATCAGGGACCTGGGGACCCAGGTTGATAGTAGTCTGTCATTTGACACCCATGTAGCTAAAGTAGTTAGGAAGACCTTCTACATTGCCCACCTTATCATGAAGGATTCTCATCTAGATCAAGGGAGGTCATAGTCTCCCTTTACTCATCACTCATCAGACCAATGATTGAGTACAATGCCCCATTCGGAATGTATCTGACCCGACACTTGCAGCAGCTGGAGAGGCCACAAAAGTTCCTCACCAAAAGGATAAAGGGTCTCAAAATCTGTCCTATGCTGCCCGACTGAAAGAACTCCAGCTCTATTCAGTCGCCACCGCTTGCTCAGAGGTGACCTTTGCCTAACATACAAGGCCATGTCAAACCCAGATTTGATGAATATGCTTCACCTCAAAAATCTAGATCCATCAGAGCCACAAGGGCGGAGACTTAAACCTTGACACGGCTATTAATAGGACGTGCTGGAGGGATAGATTCATCACCCAAAGACTCCCTATGCTGTGGAACAAAATCCCGGTACATGTGAGGCAGAGCACCTCGCTGGCCTTGTTCAAGAGAAATCTTGACCAATGGATGGGAGATCGCAGATATACCCCAGGGATTACCTCAGTGTCACTGCTCGACAGAGGCACAGCAAAATAATGGGTATAGTTCCCCATACTAAAGGGGTGGCGTAAGCCACAAAACGATGGGCTAGGCTTGTAAATGCCCTCGGGCAGATAGCCTAGTATGAACCTATGAACCTATAATACAGCAATACGCACAACAGGTCTGACATCAACATCACACACTAAAATATTTCTTTAAATTGCTCCTCAGTACTAATATAAAAATGTTTGGCTTACCAACTGCAGATGAGGTTCTACTGTGCAAGCCAGATGGTACTGGAAGAAGTTAAGCAAAAGGTAAGGCCAACATCATCATAATTAACAGTAACACTGGGGTACTACTTTAACCCTTTATATGTCCATTAAATATAATTTCAACAAGAACTTGGCTGACATCTCTAGCCTAAGTTAATTAATCAGAATGTGTTAACTGTAGCAATCTTCAATCCCCCCTCAAAAAAAAAAATTCTTGTAACACAGAAATAACGTATTGATTTTAATTGTTTTACTATACAACAGTACTCTACCATTGAGATGTCAGTTTACCTGGAAGCTCTTCCCTGGGGCATGTTTGCTGTACCTGAATCTGTTGCTCCGACGTCACATACTTGCTTTTCTGCACTTTTCTGGGAACTGTCTGGATCTCTGACAGTGGACAGGAACTCTTCATTTGGTGTTGGTGTGGCTCCATAACAGGCCCTCCCCAGTACCCATCTGATAACAATCCACTGCAGCTGCTCCTCTCCGTACAGATCTGATCATGTTAGTGGCCCTATGGTGCACCTGTTCATATGTCCTGCCTTAGCTACACTGCATATTAACATCATCCACAATCTGATGCCAAATTTGCATTGTGCGTGCCGTATCTCCCCATCACCTTTCAAGCTCGAGGGCACTATGTTGCCTAAAAGCATCCACCATCACTTGATTTTCAGCATCATTGAAGGGTAGTCTTCGAGGCTTGACACATCTGGGTGGCATACTCCCAGGTGTCCTAAAAGACAACAGCAGGGTAGTACACACAGGTATCACATGACTACAAAGTAACTGTACCCAGATGAAACAAAAAAGGTAGCATTTCTGTATTGCCCACCGGAGAAACATAATACAGTCTAGAGATGTGGAATATGAACAACAGACTGGATGCAAAAAAGAGTAGCAACAGCAGCATATCATTGTTTGTGCCATAACAGCAACGCAGCTTTGCCCCCCCCCCCAAAAAAGATTAGGCAAATGATATTTTGCTAACAAACCATCTTTGAAATGCTAAAAGTGCTATCAAATGATCTGTCCCTGAAATATTTGTACATATTTATCCCAGCGCATTCCATTTTAATGTATTGGCAATTATGAACACCTATGAAATGCCTTGATGAACATGTCCATGCCATTGGTACACTTCTGATGCATACAGATACAAGTGTAAAAGCTTTTGCTTCAGATTTATCTTAATTACATTCATGCATATGCAGTATGTAGCTGACTAAATGCAAGCATACCTTCTGAAGTTGAGTTAAACCTCTGTGCAGATATATGCCAAATTAATAGCGTATGCTCAGTCTTCTCCACATAAACAAATCTCACCCTCAGTTTGCCATCTACACTGTTACCTTTTTATGTGGTGTAAATTCAGGACTGTTAGCATGGTGAGTATGCAAATGAGGTTTGAACTCATTAGAATTGCTGAATCCCAAATACTTGGATCCATGTAGGAGATATAAACATAGTGCAGGCACTCCCTCACTGTTTGTTTTTAATGTATTGCAACTGTAAATGAGAACTGGTTGGGAGAAGGAAAACACAACAGCAATGCAGGCTGCCTTACATCCAGTGGGTGTGTCAGGTTAGACCTGCCAAGTGTTATAAATGTAAGGTTGGAAATGTAAGTAAGCAGCACACAATTCACAGGTTGTGTTCATTAACATCCAGCCTGCCCTTCATTTGTTGGCAGCTGCATATGACATTATTTCCAGTTAATATCCTCACACATTTTAAGGTCAGTGATATAGAATGGCGTACGGACTGCATGTCTCAGATTGCTGGTCAGATAACTGAAGAATGACCAGCAAACACAGAGAGGTAAGAGCTGTATATTTGTGAGCAATAATCATAACAGTTTGTGTGATCTGTGAAGTGTACTACATCTAGAAATAATAAATGTACAAATCAGTTACTTGGTTTCATATTACTGCAGATGATGATGGAGTTGGTTTGTGCAGAATGATTTCAATTCCTTGCTGCAAAGCTGTTTGTATGGCAAAGAGTGATAAGGCACTCATCCTCTGTTCTGAAGGTTCATTGGCGTGAGAGTTCAAATCTAATCTATGTAGACATATCTTATGTGAACCATCATTTTCTAGTGTGTATGTCATAGACTGATTTTCCTCATTTCAACTAATTGTCCCTTTTTTTTCTTTTTTCCCTTTTTCTCTCTTTTTATTGGGGGGGGCAGTGTTTGCACAGTGTGGCGCTTATCGTAGTCACAGGGATAGAGCAAATGTATGGCGGGTTTGGCTGTGGTGACCTTTTTTTGTGTGAAGTGCAGCAGTATGCGAACTGGACCACCCAGGAAGTAGACAGGACCCACCCAGCCAAAAATAGCAACCGGATACATCCAATTAATTCCATTGGGTACTGCGCAAACCCGTTAAGCGCCATTGCCAGGTGGTTAACAGAGAGACCTTAAGAATGATTAGTAAATTAAGTAAAATTATGTGACTAGGCCTGTGGCAGCAGGTGTAAGTGTAGGGCTGGAGTACAGATGGGCCTAGGTTCTAGTACAGGGTGTGCAGCCTGTTTTTTTTTTTTTCTGTTGCGACATTGCAGTTTATAGCAGTGAACTGAAACATAGGCAAGTGTTGTTTTAACTTTCTTGTGGCAACAGGTTTAAGTGTAGGACTGCTGTGCACATGGTCCTGGGTTCTAATGCAGGATATTCCATATACTTCTGCTGCTGTTCCACTTCCCATTGTATTCTTTCTCACTATTAACACTTTTTAGATAGTGGCTCTGATAATTATATGTATGAGGGATGAGACCTCATTTTTGTGTTATCAGATATATGACTGGGGTATACTGTAATTCTGCTATCTGAACTTGATTGGGCTTCACATTTGCCTAAGACTCATACACAACTACCTCTATATCCAATAACCTTGTCAGGTCACAGACGTACATGTGTAACAGCTCATACTGTTAACTGTATTTATGTATGATTCTTGACTATGTCAGGGCAGCACTTCTTCTATGGCATATATGGACAATCAACGCAGTGGAAAAAATGTTTGGTCTCTTTTGTCTAGGTTTGAATCCCACAATGTAAAAATCAAATTTCTCAGTGTATAAAGGTAAAAACAAATGTCAGGTCATTACATTTATGCTCCCAGCGCATGTCTGTAAAAGTAACACGCTTAACAGTTACCTTCCATCTTTCAATATATATTTCCAGATTACATCGGTGGACACCCCTCAAACTAAGACCAAGTGTCAAATTGACCTTTCAGTTGCAATCATTTCATTCCTCACTGCTTGGCACTGCTGCTGTCTGCTTGCCATCATGCTAACACATTGCTTGGGTGTGCGCACTCCATTAAACACAATAACTGGAATTGGCAGGAAAGCACCGGTCTCTGTTGTTCTAGGTCTGTTCATAGTCATGGCTGGTGTTGTTGGGGAAGGTGCCAGGTTTAGGGCACAGAGGTGGGGGTGTCCAGGAATCCAGGATATTTATTGGACTCCTGGTAAAGCACCACAGCCAAAGGCTTCTGACAGGGGACTATTCTGGCTCCCAAAACAAGTCTGAGGCATGTAATAGTTTAGCCCAGGCTGTATCCAGTGCCACGGATATCCCAATCACTGGAGAGCAATGTTGGCATCGCTTTAATAATCTACAGAGGAGAAAGAGGGATACTGTTGACCATTGGTTGGAGGAATTTAGGACTGCAGACATCCCACAGCTGTGTAAGTACCAACTAAAGAGTGTACTTATAAGATAGGCAAGACTGGTATGCATAATGGTCTTCTGTTCTTTCCCCAGCTGGCAGGGCTCGGGACCTCAATGTTTGAGCCCAAGAAGCTAGATTGGAGAGACTTGGGAAGCAGATGGTATGTATGCAGCAGAAAAGAGTTGGTATTGTAGTATTAAAAGTTAAAGGTAGCTTTTTTGGTATTTTATAGAGTTGTATCAAATTGAGCATTCATATCCAGACTGTAAAAGCAAGTATACATGCTTTAGTCTGTAGCACAAACCAATTGTAGGAGTCCAGTATTACACTTTAGTCGGATGTTGTGGGTTCAAATACCACAATTCACAACTGTTCAATACTGTTATTTCTTCCAAAGCCATAAGAGAAAAACTGCCAGTCAGAAGTGTGGAGTAAAAACAAGAAATCAAATGTAACAAGAAGATTCTAGGCTACTATGACTTAAGTGCATGAAAATGTTATTAAAACAGGAAGCTCTTTCATGGTAGTACAGCACCGCTTCATCAGACCATTCAAAACATAAAACAAACACACATTAAATACAAAAATAACCAATCAAAATAAAAAAGTCACATGTTGAAGCAATCAAATATTTAAAACAGATTAACATCAGAACCAATTACAAATATTTGAGTGCAACAATAAGAATCCAATCATTAACCAGATATTCATATTACATCTTTTTGATAGTAAATTAAGAACTCTGAGAGAGACTGTGTGCATTTTGCATCTTGTCTTGGGCCTAGAAACATCCATTCAGCACTTCTGCCTGCATGTTGCTCTGTAAGCATGTTATTTAGGGCATAGTATTTCTTAGATATAGATAGGAATATAGTAAAGATTAGTTTAGATGTTTTCTGTATTTGTTTGAGACTGTCCTGCGATGTTGTGTTAATATTTCCTGTGATTCTGAACTCTATAGTTACTGTGTTGGGGTATTGTCTTGTTGTTTTATTATTTATTATTAAATATATTTATTAAATATATTTAAACCTTTCTTTGTAGCTGATATTTCTAAGACACATTTAACCTTTTAGAGTAATTGCATATATATTTGGTGTCACTGTACAGGCCACTCCTAAATAGCCTTGCTCTTGGTCACACTTACCATTTGGATAATAGTAACATTGCACAGTAAGTAGGACACCCTTTGGTAAGGGCCTTAGAGTAGCTGATAGAGTTGATTGGTGGCAGTGATAACTACCTTATAGTCTGGGCAGAAGGGGGCATAGCTAGTAAACCTGTGCCAGCCTTCCCCAGGAGTGTGTGCGATTGTATATAAATCAAATCCCAAAGTGTGTGTGTGTGTCAGCTACTTGGGCAGTGACACGAAGCAGTGGTTGCACAGAGAGGGTGCTGGAGGTTTTGGCTTGACCACTCAGCTGAGATCTCAACCCTATAACTGTGCTAGTTGGGAGTCTTATTGGGGATTTGGAGAGAGAGAGAGGGAGAAACCAGCCCCAGACTGACTGTGAGCGCTCTGTGCTCTTAAGGAAAATTGTACTTTACTGTGTGTACTTGACATCCTCTCATTGTGTACGTCCCTCACAGTGAGGATTGAGGCTCCTTGATTACTGGGCCAATGCAGGGGCATCGCAGCACATTTGAAGGATTGCTTTCTGCAATCTGTAGTGTAGTGCGTATCTGTTAAAAGGTATACTTGTACGACTTTATCTTACTTTTATATATAATTGTATTAATGCATTGTACGTCACATATAATGGTACTAATTTTCTCTTTCTCACCACAGTCCTTATCTCTCTTTTTGTTATTTACTTTAATTTTTATTTTATTTTTAAATTTTTCTTATACATACAAATATTTCAAGCACAGGCATTAATGCCCTTCTAGCTTGCCAATATACCAAAGCACTTTTATTTTATTTATTTATTTATTTATTTAAATTTTTATTATGCTTCGTCAAAATGTGCCCATGTCATCCATGTGTACCACATCACTGAATGCTGCACAGCGAGGTAAACCTGTCCCAGTGGATCAGCTTGCCCTGCTCCATAGGCTCCAGCACAGATGCACAGCACGTCTGGGAGCCAAAGCTGCCCCTGCACTACCTGCACCTTCAGGTAGTCCTGCCCCAGAAGCTGGTCCAATGGTACCCTCTGGGAGCAGAGGCAGAGGTGGTGATTTCATCACCTGCAGTGAGTTGCCAGGAATGTGCACTGCACCATTGGTGCATGCCTACATCTGATGGAGAGGCTCCTCTCCCTCATGTTCCATAGGAGGAGGAGGAGGAGACGTCAAGCACTGTAGTGGAGTAAGCTGACAGTGATGATAGTCCAGTAGGTGAAGACACAATTCTCACCATCTCCAAGCCTGACAGCCATGGGACTTGGATGTTTCCACCCACACCCTAGTCATGGTGTTCCCTAAACATTTGTGTCCATCACCACCCTTGCTCTTGTTTGTTTTGTCTATCTGTAATTGCTTCCTCATCAGCCCAACTTACCTGACCCAGGCATACCTACGCCCTTCCCCAACATTACTCTCTCTCAAATAAATGAGCACCTGTCCAAAAAAAAAAGTTGTCTCCTACATAGCTCTTCATTTTGCACACGTGTCTTCTTGACGCACTTGATTCAGTCCAGTTGGCTGTACAACATGATTGCGTTGTGGTCACTCCTCTTCATGGGGGCGACAGTCCAAATTCAGTTAATATTCTGCATATATTTTCACTTTACACTGTTAAAGAAATGGATAGCTATGGTTCTTTCTTATCTCCCTCCTGCACATTGCTGTACTGTTTTCTCTTTGTTCTTCTCCCTGCTTGCTCCCCATTTCACCACTTTTCTATCTACCCCATTTTCACCACTTTAATCTAGTCAAAAAGTAGACTCCTATGCAACACAAATAAATAGCAGAAAAAGCAGTGGATCACTACACTTTTTGGGCTCTGCACAGAGGTGCACATCACACACTGATGCACAGCACTGTGAGTGGCGACAAAATGCTGTGGCTACCTCCGTGCAATGCCACTTAACCCTGCTGCTCTGTGCCAACACACAGCAACATGTACTATAAAGAATTCATGTCATTGTGTTATCGGTGTTTATTTAAAAGTATTAGATACACCTGAAGTCGAACCCAGTATCATCTGGTCTCAAAAAGAAATGTCGATACATTTACACCTGCTGCCACACAGTCATTTAAGCAGCAGGTGTGCTTTATACACTCAGTACTAACTCTCAGACTTTGGCAATGTGGCTCACATTAGTATTGGAAATGTATGTCTTGCATGCGCAAACACTGCCAACCATCCAGCAAACCTGCTGCTCGACACAAGTGTGGAAAAGTAAATATGCATTACTGCTGTTTACTGTCCATTTCTTACCTGTGATGTAAAATTACATGTGTAAACATAAAAAAGTTCACATCCTATCTAACAGTATGTCACACATTTACAATGCAGCCATGTGTTGGTGCCCCCCCCCCCCCAAGCACTGCAGCCCTGGTGTCTCAGTACTTTTTTCCCTTTGTATATCGCCTACACTACAGAAATTAATATCCATTGTTGTGTGATATGCAGTGCACATCAATCTGGTAACATGCAGAACTAGAACTAGTGACCCATAACTAAAAAAGGCTTGCCTGCTAGGCTAGGGAAAGAATCTGCATGCACCTTGTCCACAGGGACATAGGTGAACTTCAGCGTACTTGACTCAACCCTTGTTGGTTTTGTCAAGGGTAGGTATTGCTTATTAAACTTGGTGAATTTCTTTGATACTGACCCCAAAGACCTGGATGAGGGATAACAGGACATACTGCCTATGATGAGTTATCCGAGGCCTTTGACGCTGTCCGCCATTCATGTATCGTGTAGAAAATAAAATCTCCCATCTGGGGGGAAACCCATACATTACTACATTGATAACCAGCACCACTAGACCACTAACCAGAGGACTACTTCAAGGATCTGTGCAGGGCCCTCAACTGTTAGGAAATTATTTTTCTGAAGCCCAGGCAAAGGTAGTTGGCCTGTGATTTACCAAGTTTGCAGATTATCTTTAACTGGATGCAGTCTATATAGTCCCCCAATGATGAAAACATATTACAGAAGGGGCTGATGCAGCCAAATGATTGGTGCCAAACTGATAGACTGAACCTTAAAGCAAACATTACCTCATTGTCCCCTTTGACTGCTAATTATGATGTACACAGGACCCCTCTAAGCTTGAACACAGTGTTGTTAGACTTGGGAACACATGTTGATTCCAGTCTACATTTCAGTCACTGTATGTCCATAGTCATGAGACACCCATTCTACATTGCACACCTCATAAATAAGGCCATCGTATCCAAGACTAGGGAGGTCATAGCTCTGTTGTACTCTACCCTGATCAGACCACTGATTGAGTACAGTGCTCCCTTCTGACTGTACTTCACCAAACACCTGCAGCTCCTAGAAAAATACAAAGATTTGTGACCAGGAGAATCCAGGGCCTCCAAAACATGACATGTATGGAAAGACTGAAAGATCTTTCACTGTACTCAGTATCACGCAGGCTGCTGATAATTGACCTATGCCTGGCCTACAGAGCAGTCTCAGATCATGCTGTACTGGAAATGCTAGACATTTGCAAGTCAAGTGGAACAGTAATAACTTGCTCCAGGGATCTCAACCATAGCTTGTGACATAAACAGAACATGCTGGGGAGACCGGTAAATCTCCTAGCGATTGACACTCCTCTGTAATAGGCTCCCACTGCATGTGAATCAATGCTCCTCAATGAAACTATTCAAGCGCAAACTTGGCAACTGGATGGGTGATTATAAATTCACCCTTGGGGTTGCACCCATGTTCCTCCTGGGCAGGGCCAATCAGTGTTGCTCACAAAATTGCACTGCTAACAATGACCATCTAACTATGCTCAGCAAGGGTACTCATGTTTTTACACAGCTATGCTTGTAAACTCCCTAGGGCCATTATGCTAGTGACGACCTATAAAGCTATGAACCTGTGCCGGCCTCCCAACATCTTCTCTCCAAAATGGCCTGCTCATGTCATCCACTGTTGACTTGCAGTCTTGTACAAGCCAGACTTGTGCTGTGGCACTTGCATAAAATACTGAGTTCTGTAGTCTATGTACTTGAGTAGGGGTTCTGTTCTCAATGCAGTCGTGTGTGTGTGTGTGTGTGTGTGTGTGTGTGTGTGTGTGTGTGTGTGTGTGTGCGCGTGCGCGCTTGACATTAGAGAGCCTTTTACACCAGCATGTGGGGCACTGTTATTACCATATTCTCTTAAACAGACGCTGCTGATGTCATCAGCTAAATCTGATTTGTGGATGTGTACTATTCCCACCAGGACAGGGTCAGAGACTGGCCTGGAGGCCCTGCTGAAATCACCTCATCCTATACTATACAGATTACAGTGACATGGCTTTCAGTCTATCCACGTACATCATGGCATGGTTTGTAGGCCCTGTGCTTTCTTAATGTGAAAGGCCTGTGGTCTCTTCAGCTGCTGCATGTGTCTAGTGAGGTACATGCAAAAGAGAGCATTATATTTTATTATAGTTCTGCTGAAGGTCGAGTACAGTGCTGTCATACAATCTTACAATCAGAATATAATGACGTGACTTATGATGTGCACAACATAGGCTTTCAATACCACTGTGGACACTTGGTGGTCAAAGTTCACATTGCTGTCTACATGTGTTCCCAGTGCTTGCTTCACTGGGTTTCAACATAACAGGACTGTTGACGGTGCTGTAATTAGCATGGAATTCCACTTTTCCGAAGGACAGCATAAAAAGACATTTCTGCATTTATTTGTAGATTGTGTGGCTTTGTCACCAATCATTTGTGTTGGATCCTCCTGTAGTATATGATCATCGTATGTCGACTGTATGATTGCACCCAATATGTAAGAATCTGCAAACTTGGTACACCAAAGGCCATGTAATTTTTTAGCCTGTATGGTCGAGAAATACAGTCCAAACAGTAAAGGGACTATCATAGATCCTTGGGTACACCAATGGTGACAGCTCTACTGGCACAGGTTGATTCACCAACTTTCACAGTATGCATTGTGTAGGTGAGCCAATTGGTTACCTATCTAGTGACATAAGTGTTAATCCCCAGCTGGGAGAGTTGCGCAGTGATAGCTGCATGGGGAATTGTGTCAAATCCCTAGGCCAGATCATGATAGGCAGTATGCACTGTCTTACCTTAATCCAGGCCTATCACACAGAATCAGTGAGCTGTGACAGCATCACAGATCACCTGTGGCATGACTGAGCACATACACCTTCCTAATACAGCTGAATACGGCTGAATACACACTTCAGAACACCCTCCACATGGGCTATGTTCCCAAGAAGGGTGTACATCAACCTGCATCCATCTAAGTAGGGGGGAACAGCACCTGATACATGCATAAAGATGCATCCTGACTCTCCTCACCTGTCAGGTAGATCAACATATCCTCCTGGACCTTTTCTACATTGGCACTAGTAATATCCCAGCTGTGTGCAACAGACCTGTGTGAGTTGTTAATGCTACATCATGTCTGTTGCATCTGATAGATGTCCTCAAATAGGTCATCAAGGGTATGTATGATGACAACACTCTCATCTTGTGGAACTTGACCAGGTCAAGGCATGTGACACAAATCCAAAATGTTGATTTTCAATCAACATGGTCTGATGTGGCCATAAACAGCTATATCACCAATTGGGGTAGACCACTGTATCAGATACATGGCATGTCACTATGTTGAAATGTATGAAGTGACCTATATATTGTCCAGTGATTAAGTCTGTACATCAGGGCTGTCAACTAGGCCCTTTTCTGGCCATTAGTTAAGTGACTGACGTCACACATGACATCCTGTTTTCAAACAGCTGCCTGAAGGACAGACTGTGGGCAATCATTGACTCCAACTATATTACTATAATATAGACAGCATTAATGCATATTAAAGGTTGCTGTCACAGCCATGACAGCATCTGCAATGACAAGAAAACATGGGGAGATTTGGTACATCAAGGAAACAAATACATCCCAAGTGTAATGTGTACATCACACTCTATAATCAGACCGGTAGGTATGTGACTTGTGTCCGATGAGTAGTTAAGTGGAACCCCCATTAGCATGTGGTCACCGTGCTGACTACTCCCTTGTATGTAACACAAGTGCTGAGTATGTGAAGGACATCCACTTCAGAGGCCCTAATACCTCTATAGTTCCCAGCCTTCATCACATCACTAACCAGTTACAATGCACCCTTCTTCATGTACTTTCCTACACATCTGCCACTGATGTGTAACTGACATGCAACAATTTTGTCACAGTGAGCTGTCACACAGCTTATTGGCCATACCTTGGTATTCTTTCTGTGACTTTAACATGACTGTCTGATAGTGCGGAATACCGAGTTGTTACATGAGATTTGTGTCTGCTACATGTTCTGGTGATGCATACACTACATACATAGATGTCTGACAAACATTAATGACATGGATATCATTTGTGACAGTGTGGACTGTGCCAGATAATACATGCAAAAAAGTAAACTAGCCTGTATTGCTCATAATGTTGCATACAGGTATAGCAGGGTCTCCCTCCAGCAGATATTACAGTACCAGGACGGTGTGCGTGATTGTCCTCATAGACTGTGGAGATATAATAGTTGCCCAAGTTGTGTTTGTACAGAATCATCCTTTATTACTCTATATCACATTTTATATCTGAGGCATGGGATTACTTGTGCTATTGTTCTGATATTGTCTGTGATTGTTGTTGCTTCTTTTAATGTTATCCATGAGCCTTTACCTATGTCCCACTTGCTGGTGTCCTCTGCTGAGATTACACTCATTCAGGCAAATCAGTTTGCACAGCTTAATAATATGCACCCTAACCCCAATTGTATGTCAGATCCTTGATAATGTCCTCTGCATTATTCATGTATGGATACTTATCTCCCACAGACATCCTCCCCATTATAATGTCACCTTGTGTGACAGTCACATAATACACATTTTCTCTGTGCAGTCCCTACTGTACCATGTAGATACGTGATTGATGTTGCTGCTACTACCATCTTCCATTGACATACTCTCATCTGCTGTACATTTGGTTGTTTCACTTGTCCTGTTTCCCTGTATGCATGCCTACAATTCATCTATGTGTTCCTATAGGTTCATAGGAGGGTACTAGGCTATTGGCCCTAGGGCCTATATAAGCCTAGCCAAAAATGTACCCTGGCTTTCGCCACCCAAGAAAATTATTTTCCTGTGCCCCTGTCGAGCAAAGCCACAAAAGTGATCCCCGGGGTGAATTTCCTATCTCCCATCCAATCAAGATTTTTCTTGAAGAGTGCTAATGAGGAGCTCTGTTTGACATAGATAGGTAGTCTGTTCCAGAGTATGGGAAGTCTCTGGGACAGGAATCTTTCCCTCCAGCATGTTCTGTTTATTGTGGTGATGATAAGGTTTAGGTCCCTAGAGCGTGTAGCTCGGAGGGATTGGGATTTCTTTAAGTGGAGCATGTCCAACTGCTCTGGGTTTGACATAACTTTGTATGTTAGGCAGAGATCGCCTCTGAGTAGGCGATATGTGACGGAATAAAGCTGGAGTTTTTTGAGACTGTCTGCGTAGGGCATCTGTTTGAGGCCAGTAATCCTCTCTGTGAGGTATTTCTATGGACTGTTGTAGATGTCTTGTGAGGTACATACCAAAAGGAGCATTGTACTCTATAATGGGTCTAATGAGTGATGAGTAGAGGGGAACAATGACCTCTTTTTTTTCTGGATGAGAAACTTTTTGTGATGAGGTGAGCCACGTAGAAGGATTTCCTGACCACTGTGGCGATGTGATTATGAAAGGAGAGACTACTGTCCACTTGTGTCCCAAGGTCTCATCACATTTTCGGCGTTAAGTAGCCTACTAGCTATGTGGTAGTTCATGGGTACAGAGTTTTTACCAAAGGGGATGACAATACACTTTTTGGCATTGAGCTTCAGGCCATGGCTTTGACACCAGGCATCTGTCTCAGTAAGGCCCTTTTGTACTATGTCCACATCGTTAGGAGTTTCGATTAAGGCTCCTAGTTTGCTATCATCTGCAAACTTTGTTAGCCAAAGACCTTCTGTGTTAGCCTGTACTTCAGAGAAGTAGATACCAAACAGGAGAGGACCCAGGACTCTGAACCCTGTGGTACTCCACTTGTCACTGGTCTGAAGTCGGATTTGGAGTCTGCTACTTTCACAGTGTGGGTTCTGTCCGTGAGCCAGTTGGCAACCCATCTTGTGACACAGGGATTTATACCTAGTTTAGTGAGTTTATCTATAATTCCAGAGTGGGGGATTTCGAAAGCCTTGGCAAGATCTAGATAAGCTGTGTGAACCACCTTACCCTCATCTATGGCTTTGGGACTGCTTCAAGGAAGTCGGTCAGGTTTAGGAGACATGATCTGCCTTTTACAAATCCGAACTGGGTAGGGTCCGGAGTTTGGAGATTACCAATGTCTTTGTTTATGAGTTCCATGATGATACGTTCTATGGTCTTGCAGACCAGGCTAATGGGGCGGTAGTTTCCGGGGTCCGTCATGGCTCCCCCTTTGTGGAGTCGGATAACCGTCGCGGTGTGCCATTCAGTGGGCACAAAGCCTGTGGTGAGGCTATGACTGAACATCGTACTTTGGTAGGGTGCCAGTTCATTCTGTAGTTCATGTAGAACACAGCCTGGGATATTGTCAGGTCCCATGGATGCTGTGTTCTTGGCTTTGGAGTGTGTGTTTTTTACCTGTGCAGCCGTGATTACAGGAACTTTGCATTCTTCCAGTATAGAGATGGGCCCTCTAGGGGGTGAGAGGGGGGTAAAGTTATCACTGAAACTATCTGCCAGGATGTTGGCAATATCAGTTGGTTCTGTATATTTAGTGCCATTGTTCCGTAACTCAGAGCAGATCTGAGTGTTGCCATTGAGATTCTTGACATAGCTATAGAATGCTTTGTGGTAGTCTTAAGAGTCAGTAGCAATTTTGTTTTCGTAACTAGCTTTGGAGGATTTTATGAGGGATCTCAGCTTCTTACTGAGGTTGACCAGGGTGTTCCTCCAGTCATGGGAGTTTACTCTTTTTGCAACAGTTTCTTTCTTCTGCTGCGTGTTTATTTTACATGGCAGTCCATGTACCATTACACATCATATACAGAATGCCAGGAATGGGATATCGCAGTACTCTGCACTGCAGATACACTGTCCTGTACTGTGTTTGGACCATATGCTTCACATTCATACTTTTCAACTGTCCAAATATTCACAGGTTGTCCAGATGTGTTCCTTGTCAAATTTGTGGCTTTCTGCATTTTCACTGGGATGATGTCAGGACTGATGTGACTCAATATTATATACATTTGAGTTCATATCTCTCTGCTGTCCAGATTTTTATAGAATACCCACATTTTTGTCTCCTATTTTTATCTTAACTTCATAAAAAGTTAGGTTTTCTGACAAATCATTGGCATGTCATTGCAGATTGAAGTCAGAAAATGAGACATTTGAGTTTCAACCTTCATGCTCTTCAGAAAATTCATGCTAATGTAAAACTTGATTATTTTGTCAACTTTCTAAGTACAAACAGTATATCTGATATTGTTAATCCTAGTTCATTCCTTGCGCATGGGTATCTGTTCCAACCTCGGAACCAAGCCGGCCATTTTCCAAGCTCGTGTCAGCTTCAAACTCTCGAGCTAAACTCTTACCCACAATCCCCCTCTCTCTTACCTCAGATTTCATTTGCTGTGTTGCCATTTGGTCATGTTAAGCTTACTTCTCTTGAGCTAAGTACAGTTATTTGTTGTTTAATAATCTTTCATATTACTTTTCTGTCAGAAAAGTTTATATTTCATTGTGTCTTACCCTATCGCAACTAGCGTACATATTTTCTTCAGGTTTTCTGTTCTTTTCTCTACCTTTTTACCGCGAGGTATTATCTCTTTACCATCGTTGGTAATCCTTCCCTTTTTTCTCATACCTTCAGGTATTCCTTTGTACCATTGCTGGTACCTTTTTCTATTAATTAATTTGCTGTCATGGCAGATAAAGGTAGTCTGGGATTTAAGCGGTGTTCTGATTGTGGACACAAACTACCTACTTCTGATGCACACTCTTTGTGCGTTTATTGTTTGGGGGCGTCCCACTTGTCTGTTGACCCGCCCTGTACTATTTGTAAGAACATTTCGAATAGAACCTTGTTGGAAAGGAAAAACAAGCTGTTACTGAAAGGACTTCTTAAATCTCCTTTTTCAGAGGATATTTCTGGGTCGGAGGCCTCAACCCCTCCTAGAGCCCATAAGAAAATCTTGGATGTTCCTACCAAGGCTAAATCTTTGCCTTCGTCCCTGGCTGGGGACTCCCACCAACCAAAACCTAAAAAGGCTAAAGTTTCAGCTTCGGAGCTCACTCAGTCAGCCCAAGTGCTTTCGGTGCCTAGACCTTCGGCACCGAGGCTTTCGGCTCCATTAGTGATCTCGGCTCAGTCTTCTCCTACAGCCATCACTATTTCAGCACAGAGGGGCTCCTCGGTTCAGACTATTACCACTGTATCGGCACCAACCGTTTAGTTGGCGCAGACCTTGACCACATCGGCTCCAAGATCTTCCTCTGAACCGATGCCTTTGTTGTTGACTCCAGCTTCGGTACCGACAACCACTTCGGCACCGATCTCTGTGTCGGTGCAGACCATGACCTCGGCACCGATGACTTCTTCGGTGCAGACACCCATAGTCCACTCGCTCTCAGCACCATTGTCCTCTGTGTGGATGGGTGAGATGGGCACCGAGTTTGCCTCTTCTGTGGACAGGCCTGTTTTTCCTCAGTCTCCGTGAGGTCTACTAGAAGCCTTTCCGAACATGATGTGTTGCGTCTTGTGGATCAGGTGCTCTTGGCCAGAGGTATCCCACCCCTCAGGAACTACTCTTCATTTGGAGGCGATCACCCGTCTCCAAAGACCCTTTCTTATTCTCCTCCTTCATTGCCTTTGAAGTCCATGGATATAGCACAGTCTTCCCCTTCTGCGGTTCCCTTTATGGATCTCACTAAGGAACCACACTTGCCTTTGTGGCAGGAAAGTTTTGCTATGACCCAGGATGTCAGTTGTGACACGCATAGTTTGCTGCTCCACAGCCATCCAGGGACTCCGGGTTGGCAGGCTGAGCCACTTATGGGAGGGTTGACCCCTGTCCTAGACATGCACTCCTCTTCAGGTGGACCAGCCTTCCAACTGATGGAGAAGGCTTTTGCTGCTGCTGGCGATACTGGACTGTCTATACATCCGCCCTCCTCTGGTACACTGGTTTCACAAGTCGCACCTAGCGGACACCGGGTGCAAGAGCCTCAGGACTTATTCCCACAAGAATCCCCTTTTCCACTGGCTTCTCCTGCTGAGGAGGTCCATCTGAAAAGTTCATGTAAGAGGAAGCACATGGACTCCACAGAGGAGTCCGTCACTGAAGACAGATTTTGATGAGGGGGAAGGATCCCCCCCAGTCACCCTCTGAGGTATCCTTCAGTGATATCCTCGAAATCCTGAAACAGAGAGGTGACTGGCAGTCCTCTAATCTGACCTCTGAGGAATCTTGTGTTCCTGCTGGCCTTTTGCGCCCGGCCACCTACCTCCAGGGTTACTCCACCTGCCTATGAACTTGTCTGCCTTATTGTGCAGCGTGCTTGGAAGGCTCCTGATACCGTCAAAGCTATTCCCTGGAGCCAGATAAGATTTTATCCCCTCCTGCTTCGGATCCCTATTTGTCCAAAGGTCTTCCTGTGGATGCTTTGATGATGGTGGCCACAACAAAAAAGGATCTGGCAGAAGAAGAAAGCCAGACTGTCCATCCGCCTAACAAAGAGTCCTGGGCCCTAGACAGGATAGGGAAGTGCACCTTTGCTTCAGCGACCTTTGCTATTAGGTCCCTGAATTATATGGCACACTTTACCAGGCTTCAAAGGGATTTGATTTCTCTGAAACCTTGGCTGGTGCCGTGTCTAATGAGGTCCGTGACAAAGTGGCCTCTCAGCTGGCCACCATTGAATCAATATCTAACTCCTCTATGCGAATGATATCTCACGCATCAGAAGGAGCAGCTAGAGCAGTGGGTTCAGCTGCGGTCTTGAGATGACATGCCTGGATGCGCTTGTGCAATTTCGTGGAACCCTTTAAGGCTTCCTTTCTTAATGCTCCCATTGAGGCCTCCTTGTTGTTTGGGCCCAAAGTTAAAAGTACACTGGCCAGATGTGAACAGGATGGTAAGACCCTTTCTGCTGTAGGTGTCCATTATTCTTTCCCTCACCATGCTTTCTCCCAAAACCAAAAGAGTGGGAAGATGTGGTTCAAAAAATCTCAGGGTCCTTTCCGTGACACACAGGCCAAGTTCTCCCCCTAGAGGCAGAGGGGGAAACTCGCAGGGAAGATGCTCCTTTCGGGGCAGAGGGGGTCCGCGTAACCAGGGTTCCAGAGATTCTTTCCCTGGTCAATCCTACCAGCGCTCCTGAAGAGCGGCCCAACTCCTTCCCTCTGGAGGTGGTTGGGGGATGTTTCTCGTTGTACCCTTCTGCCTGGCTAACCATCACCACTGATTCTTGGGTTATCCTATTCCCTTTGATCTTTGTCCTGCCCCTTCAAAAAACCTTCCTGAATTTCCACCCAGTGAAAGGGAAGAAGCAGCACTAGAGATAGAAAAGCTGCTAAGAAAATAGAGTCATCCAAATAGTCCCTCCAGACCTGATAGGATCCGGATTCTACTCTACTATTTTTGGTGCCAAAGAAAACCAGGGACTGGAGACCAATTTTGGATCTCAGTGTATTAAACAAGTTTGTGAGAGTACAAAAATTCCGGATGGTCACAATACAGTCTATCCTCCCGCTTTTGGAGAAAGATGATGGGATGTGCTCGATAGATCTTCAAGATGTGTACTACCACATAAAAGTGGACAGGCCATCAAGAAGATTTCTGCGCTTCTGTGCGGGAGCCAGTCACTACCAGTTAAGAGTACTGCCCTTCGGACTCTCTACAGCCCCCAGAGTGTTCACAAAGTGCATGGCAGTTGTCACAGCTCACTTGCGACTTCAAGGATTCCAGATGTTTCCATACCTAGATGACTGGCTCATTTCCGCCCCCACCAGACATCTACTGGAAGGAGCCCTGGCGTACTCTCCTCGCTGCTCAAAGGCTAGGCATAACCATAAACTGGCAAAAATCCAATCTCACCCCATCTCAGTCGACAGAATTCATAGGGGTTATCTTGGACACACAAAACTGCAGAGCTGCTATTCCAGAGCACAGAATTCTAAGGATAAAGCAACAACTGATTGAAATCCACGGCTCACTCGGCCCTACAGCTGTTGGGTTCCATGGCAGCCTCCATCATCCTTGTTCCCCTGGCCAGGTTTCACATGAGGCTTCTACAATGGCTACTGCTTACCCAATGGTATCCTTTTCAGCATCCTCTTTCAGCCATGATTCGAGTAACCCACAGGTGCAAACAGGATTTAAATTGGTGGATGACACACAATCTGTCACAGTGGTCTTGCCCCTTCTCCCTCAGCAACCCAAGGCCACAGTGACCACGGACGCCTCCCTGATGGGGTGGGGGGGGGCTATATCAGGGTCAGACAGTCCAAGGCACTTGGTCCGAACTGGAGGCCCATCTGCATATAAATGTTCTAGAGATGAGGGCGGTGCTTCTGGTGTTGCAAGCATTCCATCCCCTGTTGCCGTCTGGGACAATTGCGATTCAATCAGACAACATGGCGGTGATCTGGTACATCAATAAGCAAGGTGGAACCAAATCTTACCCCGTTTATCGAGAGGCCATGAGGATATGGCAATGGGCGATGGCTACCAACTGTTTTCTTCTAGCAACGCACATTCCCGGGAGTTCCAACGTGATAGCAGACCGACTCAGCAGATTCATTCTTCAACCTCACGAGTGGTCCCTGAATCCCTTGATAGCGGCGGAGATCTTCCACCGCTGGGGCCATCCTTGCTGCGACCTATTTGCATCCCCGACCAACTACAAATGCAGCAACTACTTCACCCTGATTCCCCCTCCGGGACAGTCACCCAGGGATGCTCTAGTCCATGATTGGCCCTCAGGTCTTCTTTACACATTTCCATCCTTTCCCCTCATTTCTCAGTTTCTGAAGAAAGCCCGTCGGTTGAAGAGCAAGGTGATCCTCATAGCACCATATTGTCCTCGACAGATTTGGTTCCCCTTCCTTTGGCCTCCCCTACTAGATCAACCATGAATTCTTCATCCAACCCCAGAGTTGATCTCACATCCACGGAAACTGATTCATCCCAACTTGAACAGCCTGAAGCTCACGGCTTGGCTACTCCAATTCCCTTGATTGCCAGGCAGAATGATCTTTCTTTACCAGTACGTGATAGTCTCATTTCATCTCATAAGTCTTCCACTAGAATTACTTATCTGAGCAAGTGGAAAAGATTTACCCTGTTGGCTGAAAGATAAACAAGTAGATCCCTTCTCAGCACCAGTGTCGATAATACTAGACTATCTGGCCGACCTCTTTCAATCGGGTCTATTGGCCTCTACCATTAGAGTTCATTTGGCTGCAATTTCTAATTTTCATGAGGGTGTCCAAGATTCCTCTCTTATGTCGCACAAATTGTGCAAGACCTTCATAAAAGGTGTGAATCATCTGAAGCCACCTTTTAGAGAACCTATTCAAACATGGGATTCATCATTAGTTCTACAAGCTCTGACAATGCCACCTTTTGAACCTGCCTCTTCTTGTGACCTCAAGTATTTGTCATGGAAAACCTTGTTTTTGGTCGCCATTACTTCTGCCAGACGTATTTCTGAGCTTCAAGCTGTATGTATCAAGAGTCCATACTTGATTTTTCATAGAGATAGTGTCTTTGAGAACTAATCCATCTATTCTGCCTAAAGTGATCTCTGAAATGTCCATTAATCAAGCCATTGAATTGCCAGTTTTCTTTCCCAATCATTCAAACAGAGGAGAGTATTGCCTACATACCCTAGATATCCACAGGCAAATTTATTTTTACTTAAACAGAACTAGGCCCTTTCATAAATCTGACCAGTTATTTTTGGCTTTTTCTAGACCAAGATTAGGATCTGCTGTTGCTAAGGTCACATTAGTTAGATGGTTGAAGGACTGTGTGACCTTCATTTATACACAACGCAATATTTCGTTGCCTACTACCTTGAAAGCTCATTCAACAAGGTCGGGTGGCAACTTCTGCTGCCTTCCATGCCAGAGCTTCCTTACATGACATCTGTGCAGCTGCAACTTGGGCTACGCCTCATATCTTCATCAATCATTACAAATTGGACTTGGCCTCCAGGGGAAGTGCATCTTTCGGTTCTATGGTGCTCAGGAATGTCCTTCCATGAGATCCTCCCAGGAATAGAGGTAGTTGGGGACTCTGTCCCATGCGTAAGGAATGAACGAGGAGTAACAGTATCAGATAAAGAAGTTATGTCTTACCATAACGTTTAATCTGTATTGTTGATCCTCGTTCAGTCATTACGACCCTCCCTCCTTCCCCCTTCCTGTGGTTTCTAGTGGATCTCACCATCCGGTTCTTTTAGGTTATTTGACCAGAGGTAGCCTCTACCTTCTTTGACTTGCAAACTCAATCTGAGGTAACAGGGAGAGTGGGATTTTGGGTAAGAGTTTAGCTCGAGAGTTTGAAGCTGACGCGAGCTTGGAAAATGGCCGGCTCTGTTCCGAGGTCGGAACTGATACCCATGCGTAATGACTGAACGAGGATCAACAATACAGATGGAACGCTATGGTAAGACATAACTTCTTTTTCTGAAACGTCCGTATTGTTGGGCCTTTGTCACCCATTATGTATGACTTTATCCAAATTTCTTGCTCTAAGAGATTAAGAGGTATGTTTGAGTTTCATACATCAAATCCTTCAGAACATGTATCTTAACACAACCCCTTTGTAATTATAGCACATTTCTGTAGGGCATATAAGTCAAACATGCCCCTATTTTTGGGTCATTGTCCCCACATTATGCTGACCTGTGTACAGATGTCTTGCACTAAGAGATTGAGAGCTATCTGTGAAGCCGTGGTTATCATTGTGGCATTCCACACAAAACAGCGGACTGTCAGTGCTGCAGATTCAACAGGTGTGCAACTTGTGTTCGCTTACATGGTTTCCTGGCAGGCAACACTATTGCCAGCCACAAAACCTCACTTAAGGTGCACGGCATCAATATGCATTGTGCGCCGCTGCTCGCCGTGCAGCACATGTAAACTCTGTCTAGGCTTTGCACAAAGCCTACATAGAGTTTATTGAATCTCTGGGTGTATGTGTGTGTGTGTGTGTGTGTGTGTGTGTCTGTCTACATAGATTTTATTTATCAATTTATATATACGATGGATATAAAAAGTTTACACACCCCTGTTAAAATGCCAGATTTTTGTGATATAAAAAAATGAGACCACATTAAAATATTTTAAAACTTTTCCCACCTTTTAATGTGACCTATAACCTGTACAATTCAATTGAAAAACAAACATATCTGTTAGGGGAAAAATATAAAAAAAAATTAAAAACGTACAATATGCTGGTTGCGTAAGTGTGCTGTATCTTTCTTTTTACTTCTGTAGCATGCCATTTAGTTAATTTTCAGCCTTTCCTGTCTCCCCTACATTGTGAAATTCTATTTTACTATTTTTTTAATTTAGCCTTTGGTTAGTGCCACTTGGCTGGTATTTACACTACAAGGGAAAGTTTGGCCCAGGCATCAAGGGACTACTAGGTGTAATTTGGCCAGGGCATGGGGAAGTTCCCTTGCTCATTTCGATAGGTGCCATGGGATCTTATAAATCCACCTGATTTACAACTGGCTGCAACAAATAAGCTCCCTGTTTTGCATTTCCTTGTAAGGATGACTAACTCAGAAGAACAGCACCCCCTTATGCTGCACTGCAGTGTCAGCACTCAGTTTACCCGGTGTGGGAATGGAGAAAACCATTATCTGCAACAAAGGCGAGTGCACTACTGTTGTGCCACTGACATTGTGTCAAGTTGTGTTCTCTTTTATACTGGCTATAATAGTTTGCTTCATCTGCTTAATTATCACATTTAAATTACCCCTCTGATTTCCATTCTCAGTAGCTAATTTCCCGAATCCTGTTTTTTTCTACCTTATACTATGCATTCATCTGTCTGCTACTTATGTTTAGAATGGTCCTTTCTTAACCCTCAAAGATTTCTTCTGTTGGCCTTTGTGCCAGTACTTTTGGGAATCTTTGTCATTTGTACTCAAGAAGACATCATTTCACCGCAGTGTTTTCCTAAGCCACAGTGCCTTGGGTTCTGTCCTTTTAGCCCCACTCCTGAGAGTCACTAAAATAACGTGCTTCATATCATTTTGCTTTATCTTAATTTTTTTTTTAAATAATACACAAATTTTTGGTGTGGCCATCATTTAGCACCATATTCATTGTTAACACTTATTGTTTGTTATGTGATTTATTAGTTAATATGTCAGTACTTTGTTTTCACAGTGCTGGATTGGGACTTTGGTCCTCATGGATCTCAGCTAAGACTGGCACAACTGGTCATAAAGCTGTTTAACCCTAACTGATTACATACATGATGTATGCACAGTACTTAGGACTCTTGTAATACAACAAGCATTAACAAATATAATCACTTGCTAATCAGATTTCATTAGCTGCTCTTAAGAATTTGGATACATCAGGTCTGACATGTCTAAAGAACTGTTTTATTCTTTAATTTTCAGTATGTAATACAATAAAATGGAGTGGCACAATGGTGCAGTGGTTAGCACTGTAGACTTAAAACACTTGGCTCTCTAGTTCATTTCTAGACTGGGGTGCCTTCTGTTTTGAGTCTGCACATTCTTCTCTGTCTGTATGAGGTTTTTCAGGTGCTCTAGTTACATCCCCTTCACAAAAACATGTTGTAGTTGAGTTGGTACTCCTAATTTCCTGCAGGTGAGAATGCCTGCCCATTGTATATACATGTACGTCTGTTGCTTGCTGTGGGCTGGCAGCCAGCTGGGATTATGTTCATTGCCCCGTACTCTCTGAATGTGTGGATAGACTGGCTACCCATGACCCTGAATTGGATTAAACTAAAGGGATGTACACATTTTAAGTTGACAGATCAGTTGTAGTCTCTATTACAACTTGCTTAACCAGAGAGGGGTCTTCAAACTTTGTTGGTTACCTTGGTTATTTTCTGCCGACATTAGTCAGATTCCATGGCATAGGCATAAATCATGTGTGCTACTATTTTATTTTTTTATATCTTTTTTCATGTCTGAGTTAATTAAAGCTCTTATTGGCATTCTGCATTGACAAGCAGTTAGTTTATATCACTGAAGGTCAACTTAAAGTGTTTTCTGAGTTTCTTATCCATTTTGTTTCTGTAAATATGGGTTTAACTATGTTGAGTAACTGCCAAACAGAATTTAATTTTATTTCTTTGTTGTCTTTTATAATGGCAGAACACATTATGTCAAAGAAGAATCAAATTCTCTGGCTGGAGCTTCCGTTTAGTAATTCATTATTTACCTCAAAAGATCTTGGCAGTCAGACACATCCCAAGTTGTAATGTCCTAACTTATAAACCATTTTCCATGATTTTCAGGTATAAATGACATATCTTAAAAAAAAAATGTCTCTGGGACCTTCTAAACAAATTTTCTTCCCTCAGTAGAATGTGAACAATTTGGAAGCGAGTCCTAATACCTTTAAAATGCCACCCATGTTACCCTTCAGAGTAAAAATTTGAATTTAAACCTAGTCATGTATAGTATCCATAATTCATAAAAACATTAAGGGAGTAATTCAGGAAAGTTTGCACAGAGCTAATCTTCGTGTAAGCATAGTGGTGTGGCCCGAACACTGAGTTCGGAGGTGGAGCGATCCAGGAGACAAGGTTGGGGGTGTGCACGAGCCTCCCAGCACTATTCAGGCATGGAGGTGATGGAATAATGCAAATCACCTAATTTGCTGGTAAAAACCATGCAAATGAGGTGAATTTGCGATCCAGCAAGCAGACTGGCATCCTTGTAGGAGCCGTGTCTGCTTTAGAAATGTATGCGGTTACTAACCGTGTACAGGAGTGCAAAAATAGAAACTGGGCCATGACAGCTACAACTAAAGCATGTATTATGTACATTAGGCATGTCAATGGCCAAAACTATGGCCATTGGCATGCAAAAATGTTTCAAAAGCATGTTGTTCTATCGTTCGGCTTTTCCCGGTTAGGGGTCGCCACAGCGTAACTCCGGTCTGCTAATGATTGGCAGTAGAATTTTACGTGCCAAGTTGCCAGCCCTGACGCACAATCTTCAATGAAGGTACACCCATTCACGCACGTCTCCACACAAAAGACGCTTTAGCTGAGAATTGAACAGGACAACGTCTTACTGTGAGGTGACAATGCTACCGCAGCACCACCACCGAAAAATAAAAAAAAATGTTTTGGCAGATATGGGCCGTTTAAGCGGATCGCAGTGGTGCACAAACATGGGATCACTGAAAAAAAATAAAGAAAAATATGAAAAAGGCAATAAATGAGAAACTTTAAATCTGAAGTAGGAACTTCATTTGTCAGCAACCTTTGGGATACGGATCCGATCTCGGATCCGAGCCGGCAACTTCTTCCACAGCATAGATCCGAGCTCCTAGCTCCTCCCTTTACCCATAATCCCCTGCTAACCCTTACTGACCTCAGATCTAGTTTGCCGCGCTTCAAGCTACAAGCTGGATTTCGAGCTCCTGATAGTTGGATAACTTTTGAGAGAAACACTTTGCATTTTTTCTTCCTTTTTCTTGAGTGAGTGTGTACGAGTGTTTAGGTACCTTTTTTGACTTATTTTGTGTTTCTTTTTTTCCCTCCCTGCCCTCACTGGTTCGTAGTGTGTGTTTGTGGTGTGTGTAGGGGCCTAGTGAGTGTGTTTTCTGTTTACTATGTCGGAGGCCCCTAAAGCCATCTTTTCAAAATGCACCGAGTGTGGCCATAAGCTTTCACCGGCGGATGGCCACACCCGGTGTTAGGTGCCTTGGGGTTGAACACCTCTCCTCGGGATGCACGATTTGTGCAGCGTTCAACCCCAGGGCACTTAAGGACGGGAGGTCGAAGCTGATTCTGGCAGGCCTTTTGCCCCGGATTTGGCTCCGGCCTCCGGTACTTCTGTGGCCGCTACCCAGCCCTCGGTGATAGCCACCCCTGTCTCCCTCCCTCCGGTCGGGACTCAACCTCCCGCTTCGTCTCCGGAGGAGAGGGAGGCCGGGAAAGCCAAACGGAAGGAGAAGCACCATAAGCGGCGGGCCGAGGACTCCTCCTCTCTCCTGCCCCCCAAACGGGCTTCTCCATCCAGAGCTTCTGGATCACTTCCTCCTCTGCTCCGGTCCCGTTGTTTCTCACCGGGACCCGGGGAGGAGGGGACCCGGTCCCCGTCGAGGTCATCGAGGCATCACTCTAGGTCTGCCTCAGTGGCCTCGTCGAGGTCCACCTTCAGCATGTCAGATGCAGACATGGACCGGATGATGAGGAGGTTCATCCAGGCCCAGCTGCAGATGGGAGTGCTCTTGCCTCCCCACCCCCTCCGGGGGGGAGCTCGACCCCATTTTTTGCTCCAATTGCTCCTTCTCCGACCCGCTTTCCAGGTTCGGAGCATTCGGAGCCAAGCCGCGTTAGATCCGGGGGTGGGTCGGAGCTGATAGTACTGGTTACTTCGGCTCCGACTGGTCCCTCAAGCTTGTCGGATCCAACCTCTCGGAGTCGTGGGTTGAGCTTCGGATCCGAGGGATTCGGTGTGACTTAGGCTCCGTCCCGGTCAGAGCACACAGGTCCATCGGATCCGAGGGTCTCGGCCCCAGATCTGGTCCCCGCTTCGGATCCGAGTGGGAGTCTACTCTCGGATCCTATCAAGAGTGGCTCCCCCTCGGCTTTCGCGGTGGTGGAGAGGGCACTGTTGAGTGCATCTGGGCCCTCCGGTCCTGGCTTCGGCTTCCCCCTGCACTCCCTCTCAGCTGGTCCAGGCTCTCATCACCCAGCCTTCGGGGCAGCCTGCTTCAGCGCTTCTGGGTGTTCCCTTGGAACGTGACATTGCTGGTGAGTCTTCCTCGGACAGCCCCTCCGAGGAGGTCCCTCACAAAGCTAAGTGTAAGAGGAGACACGTGGACTCCCCCGAGTCCCTTACGGAAGATACGGACTTGGATGAAGGGGAAGGCTCCCCAAGGTCACCCCCCGAGGATGTCTCCTTTGGAGACATCATGGAAATGCTCCGGATTAGGGGAGGGTGGTCTGCCCCCAAGGCTTCCTCCGATGAGTCCGTATTCCTAGAGGCGTTTGAAGCAGGGCCATCTACCTCTTGGGTGTGCCCCCCCCCAACCCCCTGGTGGACCTCATTTCCACCAGGGCTTGGAAGGAGCCGGACACTGTAGAGCCAGTCCCCAAGCACCCGGATAGAATCCGGAGTCCCCCTGCTGAAAGAACCCACTGGAGCAGAGGTCCCCCCGTGGATGCCATGTTGGTGGCGGTGGCCACTAAGAGGGAGTTGGCTCAGGAGAGCTCTGCGATCCACCCGCCAAGTAAGGAGTCTCGAGCGATGGACCACCTGGGGAAGCGGGTCTTTAGTTCAGCAACCTTCTCCATGAGGGCACTGAACTATATGGCACACATCATCCGGATGCAGCGAGATCTTATAAAAGAATATGCTGCATCCCCCCCAAAGTCCATGTCGGAAGGGGACAAGCAGCTGTACTCATCCCGAATGTCCACTCTACGTTCAGTTTCCAACACCTCTATGCGGCTCTTGTCTCATGCCTCTGAAGGAGCCGCTAGAGCTGGTGGAGCTGGCCTGGTAATGAGACGCCAAGCCTGGCTCCGACATTGACTTCTCGGAACCCTTTAAGGCGTCATTCACGAATGCCCCCTTTGATGGTTCTGCACTGTTTGGCAAAACCGTTCGTGACACTTTAGTCCAGAGCGAGAAAGACGGGAAGACGTTGTCTGCCATCGGAGTCCGCTTCTCTGCTCCCCAGAGGTCCTTTTCCAAGAACCAAAAGGGTCAGAAGAAGATGTGGTTCCGTAAATCACATCAGTCCCAGTCTGCTCCGGACAACCAGTCCTCTCGTGGCAGAGGAGGACAGGGAGGACGCCGCCCAAGAGGCAGAGGGGGTCCCAGAAATTTTGGCTCCAGAGAACCCTTCTCTGAGAGGCCCACGCAGAATCCCTGAGGGGTTGCCCGGCTGCTCCACTCTGGAGGCAGTCAGGGGGCATCTTTCGAAGTACCTAGCAATGTGGGAGTCCATAACAACAGATCGCTGGGTGCTTCGCATCATATCCAGAGGTTACCAAATTCCCTTTATTGTAACCCCCAAAACCAGAAGTCTGCCCGATGTACCACCCAGTCAGAGGGAGGTGGCTGCTACAGAAATTCAGCAGCTTTTACAAAAAAGAGCCATCCAACCCGTCCCCCCAGATCAGTTCGGATCAGGGTTTTACTCCAGGTTCTTTCTGGTGCCAAAAAATACGGGGGACTTGAGGTCCATCCTCGACCTCTCTCTCCTGAACCTGGCAGTACCCAAAGAAAAGTTCTGAATGGTCGCGCTACAATCTATTCTCCCCCTATTACGGGAGAACGACTGGATGTGCTCTATAGACCTCAAAGATGCGTACTACCACATTCTGGTGGACAGACGTTCCAGGAGGTTCCTCCGCTTCCGGCTGGGAGCCAGTCACTTTCAGTTCAGGGCCCTCCCCTTCGGTCTCACCTCAGCCCCCAGGGTGTTCACCAAAGTCTTGGCGGTTATAGCGGCCCACCTGAGGCTTCAGGGAATTCAGGTCTTTCCGTACCTGGACGACTGGCTCTTCATCACCCCAACAAGGCATCTGCTCTGTTCAGGCAGGGATTATTTCCTCAATCTTGCTCCACGCCTAGGGTTGACTGTCAACATGGCCAAATCCTCTCTGGCTCCTACACAGGTAATAGATTTCATAGCGGACGAGATTGGATTGCAAACTAATGCTTGCCTTCCTGACTCCTGATCGGCTTCAGAACCTGAGGTTGCATGTTCAGGCCATTCTCCGACTTCCTGCTCCACCGGCGGAATTGATCCTGAGAGCACTAGGGTCCATGGCGGCAGCAATTCTTCTGCTGCCCCTAGCCCGTCTAAATATGAGGGTCCTGCAGTGGACCCTCCAGGTACAATGGTCCCTGTCTCGCAACCCCCTGTCCCATCCTATTCCCCTAAGCAGGGCTTGCAGAGGGTCGCTCATGTGGTGGCTCCAGTCCCAGAGTCTCCACACGGGACGACCATTCTCGATGCCTTCCCCCATCACCACAGTGACCACGGACGCCTCTCGCCTGGGGTGGGGGGGCCACTATTCAGGTAGAA
Organism: Protopterus annectens; assembly: GCF_019279795.1. NCBI lineage: Eukaryota > Metazoa > Chordata > Ceratodontiformes > Protopteridae > Protopterus > Protopterus annectens. The sequence goes on along the minus strand of NC_056731.1, from coordinate 1,270,381,913 downwards.
CAGTCCAAGGCATGTGGAATGACACAGAGACCTCCTTGCATATCAATGTCCTAGAGATGAGGGCGGTGCTTTTGACGTTGCAGGCACTTCACAGCCTTCTTCCGATTGGGACGATTGCAGTACAAACGGACAACATTTCACTGGTCTGGTACATCAACAAACAGGGGGGAACCAGGTCTTATCCTCTTTGTCGCGAGGCCATGAGAGTGTGGGAATGGGTGATATCCACCAACCGCTTTCTCATTGCAACGCACATTCTGGGACGGTCCAACATCGTAGCAGACAGGCTCAGTCGTTCGATTCTGACCCCGTACGAATGGTCTCTCAATCCTCTAGTAGCAAAACAAATATTTGCCAAATGGGGGCAACCCTGTTGCGATCCTTTTGCCTCTCCTTCAAATACCAAATGCAACAGTTACTTCGCTGTAATCCCCCCTCAGGGGGAGTCCCCGAGAGACTCTCTAGTACATGCTTGGCCTCCCGGTCTCCTTTACGCTTACCCTCCTTTGCCCATGATGCTAAGACTCTTACAGAAAGCCAGTCGGCTGGGGAGAAAAATGATCCTCATTGCTCCATTCTGGCCTCGTCAAACGTGGTTCCCGTACCTGTGGTCTCATCTGATTCATCCACCCTGGATTCTGGATCCCCTTCCGGATCTCATTACTCACCCTCTGGGTCTTCCGACCCCCAACCTGGTCAACCTCAAGCTGACTGCTTGGTTGCTCCAGTTCCACTCCTGATAAGGACTCCCGGAATCTCCTCACCAGTCAAAGCCATCCTAGTAGCAGCACATAAACCTTCCACCAGAAGGGTCTATCAAAGTAAGTGGAAACGTTTCTCCATTTGGGCGGAGCACCATCACTTAGATCCTTTCACGGCGTCTCTTACGTCGGTTTTGGATTTTCTAACTACCCTTTTTCATCAAGGGGCTAGCTGCTCTACAGTCAAGGTACAACTAGCAGCGATTTCGCATTATCATGGGCATGAATCGGGCCCTCTAATTACTTCCAAGCTTTGTAAAGCTTTCCTCAAGGGTACCTTCCTCCTCAGACCCCCGGTCAGGGGAGGTAGTACCCCCATGGGATTTATCCTTGGTTCTTCAGGCCTTGACAAGCCCCCCTTTCGAGCCGGCAGCTACGGTTGATCTTAAATACCTCTCTTGGAAGACAGCCTTCTTGGTGGCCATTACTTCAGCTAAAAGGGTCTCTGAGCTTCAGGCTCTATGTGTTAAACCGCCGTACTTGGCCTTCCATCAGGATAGAGTTTACCTCAGGATCAATCCGTCCTTTCTGCCTAAGGTATCTTCGGAAGCTAATATTAATCAATCTATTAATCTTCCCGTGTTCTTTCCCAATTACCAGAACAAAGGAGAGTACAAACTGCATTCCTTGGATGTGCACAGACAATTACGCTTTTATATTCATCGAACTGCTGGTCATAGGCAATCTGACCAGTTGTTTGTCTCCTTTGCCAAAACAAGTTTAGGCAAGTCAATTTCTAAAGTTACACTGTCACGGTGGATAGCTAGTTGTATCCTCTTGGCGTATCAGAGTTCGAGAAGGCCTGCACCTCAGGGAGTCCGAGCTCATTCTACTAGGGCCGTCGCTACTTCGGCGGCTTTTAAATCTAGGGTTCCCTTAGATGATATTTGTTCCGCAGCCACTTGGGCCTCGTCTCATACCTTTATCAGCCATTACAAACTGGATGTTGTCTCCAGAGGTAGGGCGTCCTTTGGCTCTGCAGTGCTCCAGAATATTCTTTCATAAAGGCCACCCAGGATTCAGGTAGCTGGGGACTCTGTCCCAAAGGTTGCTGACAAATGAAGTTCCTACTTCAGATTAAGAAGTTATGTACTCACCATCCCCCCCTCCTTCCCCCTGACCTATAGGATCCGTCTTAGATCAGCCCCTTCTGGGGCACAGTAACGATGGTTATATCGGGCAAACTTGATCTGAGGTCAGTAAGGGTTGGCAGGGGATTATGGGTAAAGGGAGGAGCTAGGAGCTCAGATCTAAGCTGTGGAAGAAGTTGCCGGCTTGGATCCGAGATCGGATCCGTATCCCAAAGGTTGCAGACAAATGAAGATACCTACTCAGATGGAACGTTATGGTAAGTACATAACTTCTTATTTTTCCATTATACTGGCCAGCATGCAAACTCATAACAATGACAGGTAACAGTGGTTACTATGGACATAAGCTCTGTAGTGTTTTAACTAGGGTATTAGCAAGTAGGAGTATGTAAATGAGCTAAGTTTATTGAATAGCAGGATGGGGCACAGTGTCCACAGGTACCTAACTGTGTTGGGGCTGTAATGTGGTGGTGTAGGCAGAAGAAGCAGCAGACATTAAAAAGGGTATGAGTCATGCTTGGTGTAAGCACATTGGGGCTCCGGCTTCATCTACGCAAGGGTGTGTGTGTGTCTGACTCTGCTTAGCTGGTTTGAGAAATGCTGAGTGTGTTCGTGTGCAGGGGAGGGCCCTTTCTGTTCAGCAATGTTCACACTAGCTGAAACAGTTTGTGCGGCACACGGTGGGGCTTAAAGGGGGGGGAATGGGAAAAAATTAAAAGGATCTAGACTAAAGGCATAATCAACTAGAAATAACTAACAAGGCCTCTGCCACTCAGTGACCCATTCAAAGACCTCAAGTAATATAGCTGGCAGGTGGAATGTATCATAGTCAGCCAATCACTTAGGCAGCATCAGCAGCACACCAGTATAAAGTATTCAAACACCCTGCAATCTGATTTTCCCACTTACTCGGTACCATTGGAGTACACACTTGTGAATTTTAACTGACAAAATTATAGGGGTGGCTGCTGCTTTGCTACATCTCTACGTGCTACAGAATGAGGGCGGTGATGAGGATAATGCTCTCAAATGGCCCAGACTGGGGAGAAGAGTGTTCAGACCCAGGGTATCCTTTCAGGGGCTACATAAGCTGGTGATAGTAGAACTCTACAGGGTGGACAGGGATGTACTTCAGCAACTCACCAAACTCTGCCGCCCTCACCTCAGACCCAGAGCCAACAAAGGGGAACCCATCCCAGTCGAAGAAAAGGTATGTGTAGCCTTAAGACTACTGGCTACAGGTACTTTCCAAAGACCTACTGGGGACATCATGGGGGTCTCACAGGCATCTGCATCCAGGGTACTCCACCAGTTCTTGGATGTATTGGTAAGACATGCCAGTGAGCACATTTATTTCCCCAGCATCCCTGAGGAGAGGACCAGCAATATACATCTTTTCCACCATGTAGCAAACTACCCAGAGGTACTGGGTGCCATAGACTGCACCCATGTCCACATCAAAGCACCACTCGATGAAGAGGGTAGAGTCTACGTCAACCGCAAGGGCTATCACTCCATCAACTACCAGGTTGTGTGCAATCCCAGGGCATTATCATCAGTGTGTGTGCTGGCAGCCCTGGCAGTTATCACGACTCCCACATCTGGCATGCCTGACAGCTGTACCAGGCACTTGCCAGGGGGGACATTACGTACGGTCATCTCGTGGGGGATGCTTCACTATGCACTGGAACCATGGATGATTATACCCATCAGAAATACACACACACACACACACACACACACACACACACACACAGAAGAATGCCATAATGAGGCGCGCACACAAACTAGAAATATCGTAGAGCATGTGTTTGGGCTTATCAAGTCACGGTTCCACTGCCTTGACACATCTGGTGGAGCCCTGCTGTACTCTCCAGCCACATGTGCACACATGTTCATAGTATCTGCCATGCTGCACATTATGATCCTGCAGAAACAGCTGCGGCAGGAACAGCACAGGGAAAGGGAACACAGCCCCCCACCATTACCAAGGTCCTGACAGGTACAGGAGGGACTCGGAGGAACCCCCTGAGCTTCTCCATGTAGGCAGACGTAGGCATGCCCAGTACACCCTAGCCTTGGCAAAGAGGCAATGCATAGCACATACACTAACACCCTAGGAACCCAGGGACTGACACCTCTCTCCATCTCGCACACACAGTAAAAAGAATGCCACACACATCACACTACCTGTACCTTACCATGTATAGCTGTGTACTGCTTGCATCCAGCAGAGTCGGCCCTCAAGCACTGTCCTCACAACTAATGCAGGCACAAGGTAAGTCACTCTTCTTAACAAATTAATGCTGTATTATGTTGTGCTATCCTATCTATGGTATCGCTGTATGCATGCAAGGGAATGGAGTGGCCTAAACAGGAATAGCAGCAGACAACTGACGGCTATGTGGGACAACAGGAAATGTCTGTCAAATGCTGGCTTACCCAGAATATGTAGTAATCCCCTAGGTGACCAAACTCACTGCAGTATATGTGGGGGACTAACAAACTGTGGGGTCATAGGTCATATGCATGGATGTCAATGTTGAAGTCCCATACACACCTCTCAGCCTCTCACAACAAGTCAGCTGTACAAAGCCAGAAAGAAATGTGTGACAAAGGCCCTCAAATGGGGACAATGATGAAATAGTCCACTTACAAACCTACACAGTGAGATCACAGCAGGTCTTGCAGTTATCTTAATTCTCCGGTTAAGAAGTCTGAAACTCAAATGTCTGTCATAACTGTCTAACCTTTGGTCTCTAGTGATACGCCAGTATTCTCCAAGACAAGCACAATACTATGCTAAATGGAACCAAAACGTAAAGCAAACATCTGGAGAGTCTGTGGAAATGTGCATAGTTGAGAGGTATGTCCCCCTCCCCCCAACACACCTGTCTTCCCGTAGCAATGCAGGGACATTCATGTTTGTAGGGTAATAGCAGCAGAGCACACATTCCCAGGTCTGTCACAATCAACTTGCTAACTTATAGCATGTCCACAATATGCATGGGTCAGTGAGCTATGTATATACATGGTTGCTGCCTACTTCCTGACCGTATCACTTACTGTTGGCTGTTGTGGCTTAGTGGTCTAAGTACAGTACTGTGGTTGACAGGGTCCATGTTTCAAGATTGTCTGTGCAAACTATGTTGCATGTCAGCTACACCTATGGTAGGAGCAGTTCACACTGTGCAGGCATCAATATCCATTACTACTGGAAAGCTGGACAGTTCAGTGACAGGGGGCCACACATCTGGACAGTGCACAGCTCGGTGTAACCTACACAGTACCTAGTAGGACAGCAGGTCTTTGAAAGTTAGTGTAGTGCCATGTTATAAATGGCTGCCTCCTTACTGTGTCTGTACTGACAAGTCACTGGGCACCAGCCATACCCCTGAAATGACAGGGTGTCACAGAAGGACCACAAGTATGCCTCGTATATATGTTATGCTTGTCATAACATTGCATTTGCCTGCCAAACTATGTGCAAAACAAAAGTTGATGTGAAAACATCAATGGCAGACAATGGAGGAGTAGGCGTCATACTCATAAGAAAAAACAAGCTAATACCAAACCATTCTCCAAACTGTCTATGTTTGGCAGAGCAATATTAACACCCTGTGCCCATGTGTGGGTCTGTCTGACTGTTGTATATGGGCCTGTCCAGATGTCAGTCTGTGACTGTTTAACAGCTATGGCCAACATGTAGCATTATAATTTATTTTATTTAACATTTGTTTACTGGGAAAGTCCGACTGGATACAGATCCATTTTCAGCGGAGGTCCAGGGAGAAAAGCTCCAAAATCACAAGAATGCATAGTAGTACAAAAGTAGTTGAAAATATATAGAGAATAGTATATAGCACCAAAATACAAGCCATGCAATACAAAAATATAATTTGAATTATTTACTTATTATTTACATATACACTACAAAAAAAAAATTGACTTATTTACATACGGAGACATAGCAGAATGGTTGATACAAAATTGATGTATGTATGTGCTGAACATTTGTCAGAGTAGCTGTACAATATGCAATTATTTGACTCTAGTAAAAAAAAAAAAAAATTCTTGCTGATATTTACACTGTTAACTACAGGCATATATTGCACATTCATTCAGTAGAAAGCAGTGTATAAGGTGAAGGCTGCTAAAATACTGTTATATTAAACTAGCCAGGACCTGTGCAAGAGCAGAGCCAGGTTTTAGTTACGTGTGACTTTAGAAGGTTTTTGAATTGAGCTGTAGAGCAGTTTGAGGTTATTTGGGATGGTAGTTTGTTCCATATCTTGGGAATGAAGTTTTAGAATAGTGCATCCCCGGCACTGTTGTTTGCAGGAATGGAGAAAACTAGTGTGTGTGTGGTTGTAGAAGGTTCTGGAGAGAAGGAGTTTTATCTGGATGATGCAAGATTTTATGGGCAAAGGTTAGTTGATTAAAGAGTAGTAGCTAAGGTTGCTCAAGCCAGTTTAGTAATTTTAGAGATGTACAGTGATGTGTCTGAGAAGGGGAATATATGGTGAACCTAGCAATTTTATTATAGCAGGAATCTAGTATAGCTAAATCAATTTTTCTGAGATTAGTTAACATGGGAGAGGCATATAGAAGTGTAGACAAGAGGTGAGTATGGGCAATGGTAACTTGTGTTTATGGCTAGGAATTGTTTATTTCTATAGAGGGTGCCTAATTTCTTATGTACTTTCTCGATGGTTTGAGAGAGATGAGTATCAGACTTCAAGGTTTTGTCAATTTCAACACCCAGAAGTTTTTTGTGGGTTACTGGATTGATAGTGGTTTTGTTTATGGATGTGATGGTGAATGGCATGATTGACAAGAGTGTTTTTGTAGGGTGGAACAGGAGGAGTTTGGTTTTGCTGGGGTTTTGAATGAGCTGGATGTTAGTCAGCCATATTTCAATTGCCAAAAAATAATTTTGGGTTATGGTCTGAAGGTCTTGTAGAGAGGGGACTGTGCAGATTAATGTGGAGTCATCTGCATATTGTATAACTGTTGCTAGGGAGGTACAGGTGTGGAGTCTGTTGGTGAAGAGAGAGAATAATAGAGGTCCAAGGAGAGATCCTTGGGGAACTCTTAATGTTACTGGAAGAAGGCAGAGAGTTTGTTTTTCCATTGAACAACCTGCTGGCATCCTGATAGGTAGCTTTTAACCCATTGCAACTCAAACCGTCTAAGGACCAGAACAGATGTAGGTGTGCAGTGATGGACAACCTTCTAATCAGGTTCTGTTCTTCTGACTTCTACATCTCAAAAACTGACCACAACATTCTAAGGGAGGGTATCAGTAGCTACACACCACCACCCCCCTCAGAGGATGCAGACAAATATGCTGAACAGTATGCCAGTGCAGTATACAAGCATCTGTACAACTGCATAGACTCAGCCATACACAACAGAACCAAAAACTGCTTCTCATGGAAACACATACCTGTGTGGTGGACATCCTCTGTCAACAGGCTTTACAACAAAAGTAAGCAGCTGTTGCTCAAGGGTAAAAAGTCGCAAAACACCAATTGGAAAAACTCCCTCCTTAGCCTCAACAAGCAAAGTAGATCACATGTGAAATCCTCCAAAGTCAATTATTAATTGAAAGTAGCCTCTGAAACAAAGGCTAACCACAAAGTCTTTCTCAGTTACATTAGAAACCTCCATGGCTAACACCAGATTTGTTCTGCATTACATCTTAACGGTGCCACTTACACTGATCCTGTAGACTTAGCCAACCTGCTAGCAGATAGGTTCAGTGCAAACATCACCCCTGTCCCTGCCCAAAGGCACATTCCACATCCCTGATACTTGCCCCACACCTCACATCTCTGTAGATCAAGTGTT
>NC_056731.1:1270339208-1270369208 GCF_019279795.1 Protopterus annectens | reverse complement strand
GTTGCTTCTGTTGTACAGAAAGCTTCATAGATGGGCCAATTCAAAAGTAAGGCCATCTCATCCAGGGACAAAGAGATCCTAAGAGCCATGTATTCTATCCTTATAGGGCCAGTTATTTTGTACAACTCCCCCTTTGGCATGTACCTCACAAAGCGCATGCAGCAGCTGGAGAGACCACATAGGTTCCTCACCTTGAGAATCCAGACCTCAAACATCTACCCTACACAGGCTACAAGCACCTTCCCTCTACTCATTTCCATACACACTCCTCAAAGGTGACCTCTGTCTGGCATACAAAGCAATCCAGACCCTGCCTTATTGGGACTGCTGCACATCTGGAAGTAAAGGGCCACTCTATCAACCTGTAGACGCAGCATCAACTTGGTCTGTGATATTAATAGGACTTATTGGTGTGACAGATTTGTCCTCCAGACTCCTCCACCTTTGGAATACACTCCCTGTCCACATCAAACCGAGTACCTCAGTACTCCTTGTGAAGTGCTGCTTGTATAAGTGCATGGAAAACCAAAAATACAGTCCTGTGTCCCTGCTGGACAGGGACTCTGGGTGCTGACATGTCTTAACATGGACTACACTCTAGTCTGCGAGGGTTATAAGGGCTTTAGGGCCAGTAGCCTAGCAACCTCATATCAACCTATAAACAAATGTCTGTCAGTGGTTCACCACATTACTCTATATACTGCTCTGCCACTGACATACCAGGAAGTCACAGTGCTATGTAGAATATACCACACATATGGAAATCTTTGCTCAGTACAATGCACTCTGTGCCAACACCAGGATATGACTTTTCAGTTAAGAAGGATACCACACAACCAGAAGATCCCCAGCCAGTATATCATGGAGGTGCTGCACTGTTTACACAGCTTTATCAGCCAATCAGCTGTAGCCATACCTCTCAACTGGCTGGATTTGGCAAGAATGTTTATAGTTTGACTCATAATTTTGGTCTGTTCATCATAAATCTTGTATTTCTCTGGTTAATTACTGTGATGATCTGAGGATTTCTGTCTGTAAGTAATGACGCAATTCATTTCAGTGTCAGACATCATATATGTCAGAAAATGTCTGCTAAAACAAACCCTGTTACTCTAGCAACTTTCTAAGTTTATAAGAGCAATATTTACAATATCTCCCTATGTTTGAGCCATTGTCCCCCCATTTTGGCAGGCTATCTCCAGATTTCTTGCACTTACAAGGTGAAAGGTATGGCTATAGCACACAAAACCCCAGACTGGAGTACATCTATCTCTGTAATGGAGTCCCACTCTTACTATAGAATGTCATACTGGGCATGGTCCTACACTTAGAGAATTACAGCCCATGTCTAAACCCACATGGGACTATATAACTGTATTGTGCATGTATGTCTTTGCATACAGACAGCTATATACACCTTAACTGTCTCTACCCACGCCCATCACACAGGATTACCCTCAGCTATCTGTAGATGGCCCATATGTGATCTATCTGCATCTGTTGCATGTGATACACAGACATGTATATGGGCAACATATAAAAATATTTCAAGCATACACACACAATGACATGGGGAAGAGAGAGACAGGGAGACGCAGAGAGTGAGTCATAGACCGAGATACTCTGAAAGGCATAGAGTGATGTCCTGCTGCAGACAATTGCATACCAGTTGTAACCAGTCGCACATGCTAGCATGAAGGTGAGCTCCATTGTGTAATAGTGAGGTAGGGGTTGTAATATCACATCACCCACCTTTGTGTGCGAGGTTCTAATCTCAATACTGACCACTATGATACTGTGTGTGTCAGTGAGAACCATTGTGTGTGTGTGTGTGTGTGTGTGTGTTGGTGTTGGTTATACCATTTTGAGGCCTGTTCCACCCAGTACACTTCCCATTGCTCTACTCTACAAGGGCCACTGATGTCATTCACCTTAGAAGTACCTTTGGACACTCTTCACCCCTGTAAGCTCCGTGGCACGTGTGATAAGTTGGCAGCACTATAGTACATACAAGTAGATAGGTAGATGTTTGAATCTCAGTACAGCCACATGTACTACTGTGTGTGCTTGTGTGTGAAGCTTATCCCCTGTGGCTGTTGTGTGTGTTGGTTATACCATTTTAAGACCTGTTGACCCCGTCCCATGGCATTTTTTTAAAAATCCTGTTGATGGCATCCACCTTACAAGCACAGTCGCACATTTTCTAACACAAAGGCAGTGTGGCATATGCAATAGTCTTATCAGTCTGTATTTTACACAACTAGAGAGGTAGGTCATCTAATAGGAAAAGTGTCAACTCTGTGTGCATGTGTGTTTCAATGCATGTCCCCATGCAGCTGTGTGTCTGTGCTTCAGATGGTTGTACCATGTAACAGGCCTGTGAATCCACCGTTGGCAATTCTAACAGCCCTGCAATTGTCACCCACTTGAATAGTATGTGGCAGACACTGCAACACTATAGTAACTCTGTGGTGTTTGTGTTCTGTATACAGCAATATCATTTGTAGAACTAGGCAGGTTGAGGTTCTGCTATCAGCAAGGGCAGGTCATGTGTGTGTGTGTATCCCCTTGCAGCAGTCTGCCTATGTTATGGCCACCAGCATACCTCTCAACCCTGCACAGAAAGACATCTAGTTAAATCCATATGGAAAAATGGGGCAAACACCAAACATTGAGCACAACATTCACATGTTGCTGTGACATGCATGGAAAGTAGATACCAGAACAGTTTGTGCATTAGAATGCACTTTCCAATCTGTAATGTTAGTCTGTCATGATTTTCCCCACAGTTTGCCAGAAAACCACAATTTTATGACCGATGGAAAGAAAGCATGTGTCGAACATCAGGACAATCTGCAGACATATGCAGAGGTCACAGGTATGGGCACCATCTGTACCACCCTGCAGGTTGCAGTCCATGTTTGGCAAGGTGTGACCTGTGACAACAACTGAAACAGTAAAGAGGTCCCAAGAGTGGAGGACAACAAAAATGTCATACAGTCCTGTACTGATTGCATACAACAGTTATTGCACAGCAGAAGCACCTCAACATTATGACAAATAGTGTAAGGTAATGTCACACAAAGAAGGTGTCATAGTAGCAAACCAGAGGAAGCCCTTTATGTTGCACTTGCCGTGGGCATGGTATGTCTTGCCAGCTGTCACGTTACTACAAGTCATGTCCCACACTCCACATTTGACAAAGTCGCAAAGCTGTTCTATGTTGCCTATGCGTATGCAATATGTATACATGTGAAGGCCCTGTGACTACCTGTTGCCCCCAGTAACCCACAAGTATATATGCATGAATGCTAATTGGTTCCACCCACATATGTAGGTACAGTCTAAGGCTGTGTGAACTGCAAGTATTTTTCAGTTCTTCATTAAGCTACAAACTGCTGTTAACACACAGCAATGAGCCATTCAATGGGTATGGAATGCTGTCAAGGTCCTAGCCTCAAGCTGTATGCAGACAACAGTGTCAGCATCCCATACAGTAAGTACATGTCCCACATCAGCACCAACCTCATAAACGCACAGACTGTGATGACAGGCCTGGGTACCCAGTATGGCAACCTAGTTGCTTTCAGGCAACAAGTATTGGCAGTCATCAGGAATTGCTTGTATGTGGTTCACCACACAGGTGAAGAGACCGCATTCAGCCAAAAGGTGGACATTACCTCTGAATAGTCCTCAGTCAGTCAAACGATACATTAGAAGCATGGCCAGTTTGCTATGCATATATGCAGACATCTGCAGAATCTGTAAAGGCTGTTACCCCCGCAAAGGTCAGCCATGTCCCTCAACACCTGTTCCACGCAGACAGCCTGTAATCAGTACTAGCCCAATGGTTACCAGTCAGGTTGTCCACAGGTGTCTTTGGCATACCAAGATGGCAATGTTGTGCTCAGCCCTTCAACAGCTGCCCCATGTACAAGAGTATGACTCCATGTGCATTACCAGCATGAGAGGCCTGTCTCACGTACGAGTTAGCAGACACACATGCTGGTGAGTCAGATTTGGCTACCAGAGGCTGCCCTGTGTCCGGAATACACTCCCCAAGCATGTCAAACACACTACTATACATACCCTTATCAACGGCATCCAGGTTGAGTGGATGGGAAAGAAAAACATCTGTCCCTGGGGTTCAGCCAGTGTCTAGCAATGGCAGGGGCAACAGGTGCTGATGAGTGATTCTGTTGGGGATAATGTAATGGCTAGACTTGTGAGGGACCCAGGGCCAGTACTCTAGTAACCTCATCTGTATTTCTGAACCCGTGGTCCTACAGAACACCCAGGTGACGTGTGAATGCTAACTGGCTGTATCAAGGGGTATGTCTGCAAGGTCACACTGTCTGCCCCCTCCTCTGTATCTGTGAACCTGTGGACCTATAGAACACCCAGGTGACATGTATGAAGACTAGCTGGCTGTTTCAAGGGGTATCTATGCAAGGTCACACTATCTGCCCCCATTGTCACTCGCACACTGTTGCACCCATACACCCCTGGTAAACCTGTACATATACAGCTGTACCTTGGCGATGAAAAGGTCACTGGGTTTCCACTCTGCCATACTCTCCTGCAGTAATGTCATCAGCCCCGCAGGCTGTACACACACAGACACCTGGAACAGAAACAGACTAAGGTATGTGAGACAACAGTCAGTCAGCAATACTAACAGCAATAATGCATCATGCCAGAAAGGTACATACACTTCAATGTGTACCCATGACAATTGCTAGCAGACAGCACCTTGCAGTGCATAACATTACTACACTGTACTGTTCACCCTGTGCATCAGACCCATATTAGCATGTCCCTGCATTGATGGTATGGATAGCAGGGATGTGGCACAGTTATCATATGCACAGGGTGTGGTGTGGGGTTGCCAAAGGTGTAGGCTGGGCCATACAGTTGACGTGTGTGTGTGTGTGTGTGTGTGTGTGTGTGTGTGTGTGTGTGTGTGTGTGTGTGTGTGTGTGTGTGTGTGTGTGTGTGTGTGTGTGTGTGTGTGTGTCTGGTGATGACTTGCCTGTGATGGTGATGTGCGAGTGTATGCACACAGTCAAGCCATTTGCTTGCCCTCCATGGGGGGTATGTTGGACAGCTGTGGACCATACATGACGGGATGTACAGCTCACCATCTCTGAACATGGGAACTGGTTCTGCCAGGAGTGTCACTGGCACCACCAGGCACAAGGCCAGATATGGTACTACTCCCTGATGGTGTCTGCTGGATCCATGTCCCTGATGGTAGGTTTAATAATTTAAGAGAATTATTAAGAATAAAAATAAGATTCAGGTAGTCAAAAGGAAAGGTGAATTTCCATGTGGGGGTTGCAAAGTATGTGATAAAATGCAAAATGTGGATGGATGGACTATTAATGGAAAGAAATTTTCTGTAAAAAATGAGTTTAATTGTAATTCATGTGGTGTGGTCTACATCATTGGATGTGGATGCACACTGTGTAAATGGTATGTGGGGCAGAGAAAGAGAAGGGTAAAACTCAGAATTTTGGAACATCTAGGAGATGTAAAAATCAAGAGATTAGATAGTCCAGTGGCACAACATTTTTGCAGCACAGATGGAGGTCAGATAGTTTCTTTTTTAGTGTATTGGCAAAGCCATATGGTGAACAAAATTTGGGGGGTGATGAATTTAAAAGGAAGTTGGTTAAATTGGAATCTAAATTAATAATTTATTTTATTCCCAAAAGGTCTTAATCTTGAAATAGAGTGGGGTGTTTAATTTATATTTGGTATATATAAACAACAAAGAATTTAGTGTAACAATAACAACACAAAAATCAATAGAATAAGAAGATATAATAATATTCATATGTCAAAAGATATATACATATAAAAAAGATTTTAATTGTTATATAGCACCTTAATAGGGTGTAGGATAGTCTTAATTAAGTTTTTGAGAAATGTGTATGTTTAGATAGTATAAAATCTAAAAAAGTGAATAAAATGATAAAATATGAAGACATTATTAAATGAATGTTGTATATTTTTGGTAATACACTATCAGATGTTTTCTATATATAAAAATAGGGTTTACACTTCACTTTTTGCACTTGTGTTAATGTGTTAGTGTGTGGGGGGGCACATCTCAGTTTCATAATGAAGTATGTTTGAGCAAAGTGTAATTAACTTGTTTTAATTGATTAATGAATTTATTGCTTGAATTAATTGTGGGGATGGAATATAAAATGCTGCCTGATTTGTATGAGGTTATTCCATTGAAGGACGGTGGGGCCGAGGTACCAGAATGCATCAATAAAGAAAGTTTGACAGCGGCAGCAGTGCTCTGTGTTCTTTTGAGGAGAATTCCTGGTTATCCATTTTAGTGTTTTTTTGTACTTGTATTATGTCGTTGGAGGGAGCTTCTGCTGTTCCAGGTGTTTTCAGAACACAAGTTGATGTGAACAAGTTTAGATACACTGAGATGTGGAAGGAGAGAGACAAAATGTTGGAAAATGATCCCAGGTCTCTGGGGAGGGACCATCGAACGGATGAAAGGTATGAGCAGCTGGAAAATTTGTTAAAAAAGGAGGTGTCATTGTATTATGATATAAAATTGTTGCAAAAGTATGTGGACATGAATATAACGCCTAGAGGATTGAGAATTGACAGACTTCCAGCATATGAATTTTCAGAGGATGAATTAGACCTCTTGGAAGAATGGAAGTCTGTTTCTCTTGCATGTACTATAAACTGGTTAAAAATTCTTATAAAAAGAAACACTCGTGCTCATGACAAAGTACAAAATGATATAACTGAGCTACAAGAGACTTTAATTAATGACACCTCCGAATCCAGTTACTCGAACAAATTGCTTGACATCAAAGCAGGTGTTGCCAAAGTAGAGACTGAGGTGGCTGCTAGGAAGAAAAATAAACTAGCATGCGATATTACGGATTACAGCAGTGGAATATTTTTTTCATGGCAATGTAAGCAGTCAAGGGGGTGTTCCAAGCCTGTTGGTTTCAAAAGAGGGAGATCATGTTCAGGGCCTTCATCGCGAGAGACGTCGACATCATCCATGGAGTTTGTTTCCAACAGAGGGAAGAGTGTGTACTTTGAAGATGTTAGAAGGGCATCAGAAGAGGTTTCATCCGTGGCGGATAGCGACTCAACAGAGGATCAGAATCGAGGGAAAAGTAAAGGAAGAAGGTTCCAGGGAAAGGGGAGAAAGAACTAATCTGTCGAGTAAGACAGTCAGAGGTATGTTTTGAACATTCAATAAGCTTTGATCTCCCTGAGTACCTGGAAACTAACGCATTACTGCAAAGGGTGAATTATAACTTTAGCCCATTTTCTAGTTCTGTGTCCAAGCATTATGCTTATTCAAATGTATTTGCTTCTAATGTAAGGGTAGAAAATGAAATTCCAGTAGAAAAGAAAAATTTGGAAATTGTGAATTTATCTGATTTGGTTTTGACTGAAGCAATTAAAATCTTTTAGTTAAAGGCACAAAATATGTGCCTACATTTTTTCCTTAATTGGTTGATGTAATAAATGAGATCAAAGCATTTTATAGGAAGTTGAACTTAAGGGTATTTTTTGGTGCTAAAAAACAAAATCATTGTTCAGAAAGGGACATTTGCGTATTAACTGATTTGGATAGTGACAATGTGGATAATTCTTTGTTGGGCCTTTCTGTACATGAAAACCCTTTTGTCATTTGGGATATGGAATGTGGAAATTCAGAAGATGAATGTGAAATAAATGGAGTTTTTTCAACTGGGTATAGTAAGTTAAAGGTACCCAAAGTGCCATATGTTAGTTTTTTCATACCCCCAAAAAGTACAAATGTTTTCAATGTCTTTGAATGTGCATTGTGTAAACAGGTAGAAATTGCATACAATAGGTGCATGTCTGGGTCAAAATCATGGAATTTGGATAAAGCACAATGGCTATCTTTGAAACAACTTCAAGCTGTGACTGATCATTTTGCATTCACACAGGCAGATAAAGAAGGGAATTGGGTGATTTTGAATAGAAAGGATTATAGGAACATGGCTTTGGATTTATCATCAGATGATAAAGTATATCAAAAATTGATTGTTAATCCAATAAAATAATTCAATAGTTCTCTATTAGAACTATTGGAAAGGGGAGAAAGACTGGGATTTTTTACTTGTGGGATGTCAAAAAATTGTATTTAAAATTTCCTAAAGATGCTAGGTTTTTTTGTCATTCCGAAAATCCATAAATGTCTCTCAAAACCCTCCGGTAGGCCTGTTGTCTCCAGAGTGGGTTCTTTTTTACAAAATGCTGGGATTTCTTTGGACTCCCAGTTAAAATCTTATCTCCCAAGAATACAATCTTATATTAACTTCTTCCAACACATGGGATGTATTTTTAAGAAGATTCAGTGGAACCCTAACCTTTTATTTTGCCTGTGTGGATGTAAAATCATTGTACACCAATATCAACATTAGATTAGGTCTGGAGGCAGTAGTCAAGATGTTAGGAGAAGGACCCAAAACTACATACATCTGTCAATTATTAGAATTTGCTTTGATGCAGAATTATTTTGTTTTTGAGGAAAATTTTTATTTACAGCTGGAAGGAACTGCAATTGGGGATGCCTTTGCCCCTTCATATGCAGTTATGTTTATGGCATATTTTGAAAATATGTTTATTTATGTGACTGATTTTTTTAAAAACAATGTTATGTTTAAAAGATTTATTGATGATTTGATTTTTGTATGTAGTGGAGATATTGGTGAATTTGATCAGTTTATGGATTTACTTGGCCATAATGCATTTGGCTTGGAATTCACTCAGAGTAAATGAGAAATGTATGCAATTCTTGGATGTTGAATTTCATATTGATAAGGGTTTTATGCAGTACAAACCCTTTTATAAGGAGATTGCAGCGGACAGCTTCCTTAAAGCAAATAGTGCTCATCCTGATCATCTGATTAAATCACTACGATATGGGTAATGTAAAAGGATACAAACTAATACTTCTGATGTAAAGATATTAGAGAGGGAGTTTTCATTGGTCAAAGATAGGTTATTAAAGCAGGGTTACAGCAGGGAATGTATAGATGAGGCCCTAGTGAAATTGGAAAATAAAAGGAGCCTTAGGACTTCAAATGGTAATTCATTTCGAGCTAGGGAAGTCATTAAGAATAATGACTCGCATAAGGTGGATGCTGAACCCTTATTTTTTGTTGGTAAATTTTCCCCCTTCTCTGGGGTGCTCAGAAGGTTGGTTAATGACCTTTGGCCCATCATATGTAGGGATGAATTAGTGGGTAAATTGTTCCTGAAAGGGTTGTTTTTCATTTGGTAGGCTTAATAATTTAAGAGAATTATTAAGAATGAAAAATAAGATTCAGGTAGTCAAAAGGAAAGGTGTATTTCCATGTAGGGGTTGCAAAGTATGTGATAAAATACAGAATGTGGATGGATGGACTATTAATGGAAAGAAATTTTCTGTAAAAAAAAAATTGTAATTCATGTGGTGTGGTCTACATCATTGGATGTGGATGCACACCGTGCAAGTGGTATGTGGGGTAGACAAAGAGAAGGGTAAAACTCAGATTTTTGGAACATCTAGGAGATGTTAGAAAAAAAGAGAATAGATAGTCCAGTGGCACAGCATTTTTGCAGCACAGATGGAAGCCAGATGGTTTCTTTTTTAGTGTACTGGCAAAGCCGTATGGAACAAATTTTGGGGGGTGATGAATTTAAAAGGAAGTTGGTTAAATTAGAATTTAAATTAATAATTTATTTTGGCACTTTATTCCCGAAAGGTCTTAATCTTGAAATAGAGTGGGGTGTTTAATTTATATTTGTATATATAAACAACAAAGAATTTAGTGTAATAATAATAACAACACAAAAATCAATAAAATAAGAAGATATAATATTCGTATGTCAAAAGATATATACATATAAAAAAATGTAATTCTTATATAGCACTTTAATGGGGCTTAGGATAGTCCTAATTAAGTTTTTGAGAAATGTGTATGTTTTTAGATAGTGTAAAATCTAAAAAAGTGAATAAAATGATAAAATATGAAGACATTATTAAATAAATGAATGTTGTATATTTTTGGTAATACACTATCAGATGTTTTTTATATATAAAAATAGGGTTTACAGTTCACTTTTTGCACTTATGTTAATTGTAATGTGTTAGTGTGTGGGGGCCACATCTCTGTTTCATAATGAAGTATGTTTGAACAAAGTGTAATTAACTTGTTTTAATTGATTAATGAATTTATTGCTTGAATTAATTGTGGGGATGGAATATAAAATGCTGCCTGATTTGTATGAGGTTATTCCATTGAAGGCCGGTGGGGCCGAGGTACCAGAATGTATAAATAAAGAAAGTTTGGCAGCGGCAGCAGTGCTCTGTGTTTATTTGAGGAGAATCCCTGATGGGACCAGTCAGGACCACGTACCCATGGCCTGCTATGTTGTGGTGTGGACAGCACCCTCCCTTCGGTAGTGCTGGTGGTACTGCCACTATGGGAGTGTAAATGTGCACTGCCACATTTGCTCTCAGCTGATCTTGTTGCTGACCTCCGTCCACGTGTCAAACGCCCTACTCCCACCACATGCTCAAGCACAGACATTGCACGGTTGAGCATTGACAATGCATCACCCCACCGTCTATCCACTACATCAGCAAAATTATGTACGGCATCCCCAATAACGTGGAGGTCATCACGCATAGCAGGAAGTGCTGCATTCATGACCCTGAGCATCTGTCTGATGTGTTTAGAATGTGTCTATGCCTCCATGACAGACCAAAACTTGCATCGGGTGACACCTGCTGTGACGCATCTGACAGGGACTGGATGGCAGCAATCCTCCTTCGAACACCCCTGTCAATTTGCCTACGTGTGACCTCACCAGCTGTCTGGCTATGGCTAATGTCTACACTGACAGTTGCCATAGTTGCCACACCAGCCTGTCCTATGCTACCATCCTCTGACTGTCCATTATCTGTGGCTACTGGGGACTGGGTATGTGTGGGCATACTAACCATGTATGGGGACATTGTGGGTGAAAGTGGGATATCCACCAATGGCACAGATTCAGCCCCCAACAACCCAACCTGTGCCTCACTGTGACCACCATCAGAGTCTGATAAGACCCTGACATCAGGTTGTGAGAGGGAGAGACCCCAACCCCCATGTTCATCTTTGACAGAAAGACAACATATGTAAATTACTACCTGCACTACAATGTTTGCTCATCCACACACACACGCACACACATACAGGTGAGGTGGCACAAATCCATGTTGCAGACCACATTTTCTGAATGATGACATGCACGACACACTATCAGACCACAACAGACACACTTTGGACAGGCCCTCAACAACATACAGTGCAGCTACATCCAGTTAATGTTACTACTGTACATCTCTGAGATATGTGAGGAGTGGTGGTATGTGATGGACCTTCACCTAACACACATTGCACCCGTGTACACAATACTAATGTACCCCTGTATAGCACTGTGCAACAGCTATATAAACACACATG
Source organism: Protopterus annectens (assembly GCF_019279795.1). Classification (NCBI taxonomy): domain Eukaryota; kingdom Metazoa; phylum Chordata; order Ceratodontiformes; family Protopteridae; genus Protopterus; species Protopterus annectens. The sequence continues at coordinate 1,270,357,683 of NC_056731.1, read as the reverse complement.
CCAGTATGTTACAGATCCTGCGAATAGGCTCCTGTGATGACCAGTGTGATGCACCACAGTTAATCCCATTGCAAGTGAACATGCACATATTGCAATATGGCTAAGTGTTAATAGTTGTGTGCATGGAAAAGTGACTGCTCTTAACATGCCTAGGATATTGGTGAGCCACAACAAGACAGTTCCACACTCACTGGCTTCAGCTTGGTGTTCACCAGCCAGACCAGAGGGACCTGTGTGGTTGTGGGGAAGAGTTATTGTCAGCACACACACACACATGTGGCATTGGTAGAGAATAATATATGCATTTATGAACATGTACAGTATATGGTGTGATGCTACCCAAATTATTGACATTCACAATAGGTGGGCACTTGTTTGCATTACAAAACCCCACCCACAAATGCAGTTTTACCTGACATAGGCATCCAGGTATGCAAAGGCTGCCACTGTGAATGCTACAGTATTGACGTGATGACCACTGGGACGTTACCTGGGCACTCCTCGGCTGTTGACTCTGTGCCACCCACCTCCGTGACATATGTGGTGATGGTTTCCTGGGAGGTGGTGGCTGCACCAAAATTGGAGAGGAGCTCCTCCATGGCTGTCAGTGGTGCTTACATAGCAGGCCATCCACCAGTGCCAACACTGTTCCTGTCCATAGCTGCAGTCCTTTGCTGTGCGTTATGTATTAGGTCTGTGGCAATGTGTCAGACCTGTTCATAGCTCCTGTTGTGGTGTCCAATGTTGTTTACCATCCCTACCAGTTCTGACCGCAGGGCATTGTGTTCCTGCATGTGCTGTCGGCTCCTCCCCAGCAGTATCCTGTGATGGAGTCTGAGGGCATCAGTGATCGCCGCAGGCTCAGCCTCCATGTATGGTGGGTGATATCTATGATGCATCCCACCAGAAAGACATGAACACATCACAGGACTACATACATTGGGTACCATCATGGACAGATCCTGCACATCCACATTTGCTAGCACTGTCCACCGATTAACACCCACATTATACTCCTGCCATCTATCAATACAGTTTGTGTGTGAGTATTGTATTGTCAACGTACCAGCATTACAGCATGTGTTACCCCCCATGTTCCCCCCACTGAGGACCATTAATGTGCAAAATCCACCATTCATCATTCACATCACATGCAGCAGCTGAGGACATCACAGTGGTTCCCCACCATAGAATACTGGCCACCAAACATCTATCATACACCTATAGGCTACAAGGCCAACCCTCTACCATACATACTCCTCAGGAGTGACCTCACTGTTGCATGTGAGGAAAGCAGTCTCCACATTGCTGGGACTGCTGGCTGCACGAGTGCAGGTCATGCTCTACTGTGTTACACACACACACGCACACACACCCTGGTAAGTGACCTGGGCTGGCCTTGGCAGCTCTCATGTGTGTGTCACACAATCACAAAAAAAGATAAAGCAGCAAAGTCGAAAGTCCAGTTAAAAACTGTTCCAAAAAAGAACAAAAGCAAACACAGATTGATAATCTATGTACCTCCAAGAGTAATAAAATTAGAATATTAGACTTATCTAATCATTAAAAAAGAAAACTCTCAACCAAAAAACCAAAAAGCACTTTAAAAAGGGAATAAAAACAAATAAGGAAGGTGTGAGCAACCAATTAATTAAACCAATTCAAAGCACCAAGAGTTTAAAAGAAGAGACAAAAAACAAAATTAAAAAAGAAAAACAAAAAACAAAAAAATGTTAAAACAATTTAACTTTAAAAATTTAAATCAAAACTTTTAACTCAAAGTCTTTTATATGCCATAATACAATTCATGTGCTTCATATACAATATCAAATCCAATTACGTAATATATATAAACATAAATAAAATATTATACACAAGATAATAAATTCAAAAATAATCAATAAGCCATTAACCTTAGCATAAAAACACTAAAAATTTAACTCATATAAAAATTTAACAAATGAAGTCTCATTCCAACTGCAAACAATATTAAGTAGGAATAAAAGATAACACAAAAAAATTTAAAATTTTGAAATTTTAAATTTTAAAACAAAAAACTTCTATACATTATCATAATCTAAATTGTTATAAGAATACTTTAAGAAGTTTTTTTTTTAATTTTAATTGTTTATCAAGGACAATGTTTGTAAACACAGTGAGCTTAAAGAATAATGTAGCCTATAATTAATATTGTTTTTTGTTAAAATAAGTTAGAAACAAAAAACTATAGAAACAAACCGTTGTATTAGATGCTAAAATGCAATACTTAATGCATTACAAAATGCAAAATTAAAAAAATGCAAAAATCAATATAGGTCCTTATATAACTCACTCCCCTGTGTCCCTAATGTTTGTGTGCTAGTCTTGAGTCGTCAGCCATTCAAATTGGAAAATCAATCAAATATATGACTTAGCTGTGCATGGAGAATTTCCAAAAGCTCTGCCAATACAAATAAACACAAGCTCTGTTTAAAAGTTTTAATTATACAAGAAGCTCTTCATTTAAGCCAGGGTGTGTGTGTATGTGTGCAGATTGACCTTGTGTATAATGTATATGTATTTTTGTTTTTTTGATAAAAATTTTAAAAAAAATTAAAATTTTTAAAATTTCAAAATTTTGAAAATTAAAACTTGTTACATTTTATTAGCTTTGGTGATAGTTTTCATTAAATTGTTATTTCCATATTAAAATTTAGAATTTATTATTTTGTTTAAGGCTTAGCCTTTATTATTTTTGTTTTTATTATTTAACATTAAAATTTTTATAATATATAATTTTTTTATATTTATTATTAACAGTTTATATGCATATATAGTATATACAGATATTATATCCTTTTATGATATAAAATATATTAAGAGTTTTGTTTAAGGAAATTTTACGTTAATAATATAAACTTTAAAAAGTTGTTTTGTTTTGTTTTTTTTTTAATTTTTTTTTAGCTGCTTTCAAAGTTTTGATTTCTTTGTATGATTTTAAAATCTCGGTGTGTTTTGGTTGGTAATTGGTTTGGTTAATTTAATGACACCACCCTTTTAAACACAGTTTAAACACTACAACTGGTCAACTTACTTTTTTGTGTTTGTTTGAGGAGGGAGAGAGTCTCTGAGCTAGTGCGAAAGGTTAATAAAAGCTCTAAAGCAAATACATTAGGACTTTTGTTGCTTTCTTTGGAACAGTTTTATCGGACTGTGGACTTTACTTCATTATCTGTTTTCCTTTCCCTTAGCAGCTTGTTCCCTCGAATTTTTGTGTCACACAATCACCCTACAGTGGAATGGGCACCATGTCCACATCAGGCAGGGTAGCTACCAAAATCTTTGTAGGCGTAACCTGGTGAAATGGATGGTTAACAGCACATACACCCTTGGGATACCACCTGTGTCCTTGTTGGATGGGGACATCAGCTGCTGCTTTGCATACACATGGGCTAACTTGTGGCCTAAGCATATGGTTAATCATGGCTCATAGCCTAGTAGCCTGAGATGGTAGCAGGACTTCCAGAAATGGCCTGACTGCTGTGACGGACTGTGTTGTGTGTCCACATTCATCACTGCCAAAGACTGCTGGGTGTCCTCTATGAGCAACGTTACAGTACCAAGTCATCCAGCCTACATCTGGCAAATAGGTGAGTGGTATTACAGGTGCATGTGGACATTCCAGGAACATCTGAGGTACACAATAACAGAGTGGGGCATATGTGGTGTAAGATGACCTACTCAATGGTGTCTGACATCTACATTACCCAGATGTTGGCAGAATGGGTACATGTGCCTGATGGTTGTAGACTCCCCTGCCGGGCAAGTGTGTTTTTCCACATATGAGTTGGACAACACATGATGATTGTCCAAAGAGTTTGGGGGATGTGTCTGTGACATGCCAGACTTCTGGGGACACAGTAATGGTGCATGGATATTTGGTACTGTATCCATTCCCTTACATTGGATGCTCAGTATGTATGCACTGCTGCTGAGCCAAAGCCAGCATCCCCCCACTGCTACTACTTATAACCTGCTGCCTTGCTGCATGGGCTCTCCAGGTGTGCTAGCCATAGGTGTCAGGCAGTTGGATACAGGTGTGGAGTACACATAGACCTAACCAGTGTATGTCAGGAATGGTCAGGTAGACCTGTGAAATAATACTGTATGACATTGGCAGACTGACAGGGGCTCAATAATGGTACATGATGTGATATCCCAGCTGAATCCACCATTATGTACTGTCAGTGTGATGCCCCTGCACTGGCCCAGTAATCAAGGAGCTTCAATGCTCACCACTACCACCAGTGAGGGACGTACACAACCGGAGGATGACCAGTACACACACAGTAAAGTACAGTTACCCTTCAGAGCACACTGAGATCACAGTCGGTCTGGTGCTCGTTCCCCCCTCTCTCCAGATCCCCAGTAAGACTCCCCACTGGCACAGCTATACAGTTAACATCTCAGCAGAGCGGCCAAGCCAGAACATCCATCACCCTCTCTGTCCGACCAGTGAATAGTGTCCCTGGCCATGTAGCTAACACACACACTTGAGATTTGATTAATGAATCATACACACACTCCTAGGAAAGGCTGACGTAGGTTTACTAGCTAGGGCCCGTTTTGGACACAATTCCAACTGCCACAATCCAACTGTTTATCAGCTACTGTAAGGCCCTTACCAAAGGATGAAGAATTCTACTGTGTGATGTGCCTGTTAGCCAAATAGTAAGTGTGACCAAGACCAAGGCTATTGGAGTGGACTCTACAGTATTACCAAATACATATGCAAGTACTCTGAGAGCTTACTTAGTTCTATACAGACCAGACACACTTACAAGGTTTAACTATATTTAATGATGACTAATAAAGGAACAAGACTATACACAATCAATATAGTGACTACAGAGTTCAGACTCACAGGGAATATGTTAAGACAAAATTGCAGGACAGTCTGAAATAAATACAGCAAACATCTAAGGTAGTAGGTCCATAGGTTCATACTAGGCTGTTTGGCCAGAGGCCCTCATAAGCCTAGCCATCGATTCTGCCCATATTCTTTCAAATTAAGCACCTGTTTCCCTGTCCAGCGGGGACACAGGTGGGATGCCAAGGGTGTATGTTCTGTTCCCCTTCCAGTCCGAGTTCCTCGTAAACAGGGTTAGAGAGGTACTCTGCTTGACATGGAGAGGGAGTCTATTCCACAGATAGCCAGGTATTTTAGGCAGATGCACCTATAATTGCCTGGGTCAGTGGACGCTCCACCTTTGCATAGAGGGATGACCGTGGCTGTCCTCCATTCTGCTGGGATGAGGCCGGTGCTCAGGCAGTGGTTAGGGTGTGTAATGGAGCTGTGAGCTCATGTAGGATATAGGCAGGGATGTTATCTGATCCCATGCAGACTTAATTGCTTGCCTTTGAGAGGGCGTTAAGGACCTGCTCCATGGTGATGAAGGTAGTGGGGCAGGTGCTGGGGATGTCTTGGTGTATGAAGGAGGGTGACGGAGGGGTGAAGGTTTCACTGAACCTGTATGGCAGCAGGTTGCTATATCTGTGGCGTTTTGTGTATGTGGTGTTAATTTACCACCAGTTCAGAGCAGATTTGGGTGTTGGCTTTGAGACTGTGGACATGTGAGAAGAAGGTCTTGTGATTGCCCTTGGTGGATGTGGCCAATTTGGACTCAAAGTTAGCCTTAGAGGAATACACCGTGACCAAATATGATTGTTCATACAAAGGCGTGATTGCTTCCAACTTTTCACCTTCTCCTCCTTGGCCCTGGACAACAATATTTTCCTTCTTTTATGCTGTTAGTTTATTGCTGCTGCTGTCCACCAGACAGGTTTACTCTTCCTTGAGGTAGATGATTTGGTCCTGTCAAGTATTGCTGAGTTCATACAGCTATGTAGGTTCTCATATATTTTGTTGGTGTAGGCTTGGACATTAGTTCAAGTTCCAAGTGAAGGGACAGTAGCTGTGAAGCTGCTTATACCTGCTCTGAGGAGATTGTATTCAGCTTTGGAAATATTTTTATGTTTGACCCTGATGGGGTGTGGGGGGGGGGCAAGGGATATGGTGACTTCAAAAGTGATCGCTTTATGGTCTGGTCTTACCAAGTAGGAGTGCTACAGTGGCTACTCATGTTTACAACCAGGTACAGGATATTTTCACCTCTCATAGGAGTGTCTACCACCAGAGGCAATGCATTGGCATTGACGAAGTCGTGGTATCTCTTGGGGTTCATGTTTGGGTTAAAATATGTCTTGCACTCTGTTTGGGCAGTTAGTTACACAGGATCAGGGTAGAGGGTTGAATCTTGATGGATTTAATTAAGTCCAGATAGGTGGAGTGGTTGTCCTATGTCATGGTTGGTGGGTCTGTAGCTAGCTGTGATATGAATGTTTTTGCCGACACTTAACTGCACTTGGTGTTTTTCATGTGCGTAATACAATTTGACCTGCCTGGAGGTGTGTATGTCTTTGATAAATATTGTAACTCAACCTCCTTTGCCTTTGTAGCCCTCCATTTGGGGTCTGAAAGTATGTTAGAATGAGTAATCTGGAAAGGTTGGGGTGCTCTCCACAGCTTTGAGCCAGGTTTCAGGGACTGCAGAAATGTCAGCACCATCCAGGGAAAGGAATGCTTGCAATGAGTGCAGTTTCATGCTAAGACTCCTAGCATTTAGCAGCATGACCTTTACATTTTGTTTAAATTACTTTTTCATGTTGCTAATGTTGTGCTGATGACTTTGCCTACAAAAGGCATTGTGGGGGAGACCAGAGCCTTTGTCAGAAGCCTAATGGTCAGGGTAGACAGATTAAGGCCATCTCTGGCAAAGCATTGTGGACTGGCTTTTGAATGAGGTAGCAAGGAGCCTAGGATCTTAATGTGATTGCATCTCTCAGATATTATGTTCTTATGTGGTAGTAGTAGAGGGTGGTCTGTGTACTTAAGGCAGTTGCTACACTATCTCAGGATGCCCATATCAACCACAGTAGCAGGAGAAACTACAGGAGATTTTCCATCCACGGTTATCATTATCTGTGAAACAGAGGTCAGGGATAGAGTGCGTACTGAAGAGAGTGCCCTTGGGTGTGAGTGTGGCTGGATAAAATCAATGCAGTTGCTGCAGGTGAGGGCCTCACTGACACAGGAATGTTGGTAAGGGACAAACATTGCAACTGAGATACCTCGCAAAAGGTTAATAGAGCACAGCGGCAGTGTGCAGTGGACAAACCAGCACAAAGCTGCACAAATGCTGGGTTTGAATAGCACAAAAGCTAAGATAAACTAGAAACACTGGAACTGACCAACCAGCCCTTGTCCTTGAGTTCGTAGCTCAACACCCTATGCCAGACAAGTTCCAACCAGTTCACTTACTCCCACTAAGTGCAGGCAGGCCCTGGCCAACACAAGATGGGATAGCAGCAAACACAGGAATCACACAAATGGATCTGAATACAGCAAAACAGGCAACCATACTATGCTAAAGATATTTCAAGTCTGTGTAGGTCAATGTAACACAGGAGAACAGATAAACACAGAGATATAACAGTAGCAAACAAGAGCAAACTGATTTAAACAAATGCAGCAATTGACCAACAAGAAAGCTCAAAACTGAGCCCTGTTCCAGCAGTCTTAAGTCAGACAAGTTCTAACTGCACACACCTGCCACTAGGGTGCAGGGTAAACCTCTCCAAAAAAGATGGCCTAGATTACTACTCAAGTTCTACAAACAAAGCTAGAGTCAGCAGGTCTGCATGTAGTGTATGCTACAGCAAAGAACGTGCACCAGTTTCATTAAGGAACAGTTGAAATAAGCAGGCACAATACTCCTTTAACTAACAATTTGCAGCTCAGAAGGGCAGACCCTACCTTCTCCTCCCACAAGAGTGTAGACCACAAACCTCATTCATGTAAAATGACTGGCCTGAAGCCCAAGTGCTTCAACCAGAAGTAAGACACTTTTAGAATAACAGACAGTAAAAGCCTTCAACCAGCAAAGCCCAACTTACAAGGATGTAAGCTACCCCTCCTGCCACAAGAGTGCAGACCACAAACCATCTTACTGTAAAACAGCTACCCTGAAGCCCAAGTGCTTAAACCAAAAGGCTTAGAATGACAGTTGCATTTTAATCAGGCTACTAACAAGCAGTAATACATGCAGCAGAATAAGTGCAGTTGAGTACTTGTAAGAACAGGCAGCAAAAGCAATATAAAGTAATAAAGTGTGAAGAAACACAAATACAGTAAAATCAGTTTTTATTTAGGTTAAGTGGAAAGGGATGAAACATGATACTTTTAAGTTTGGAAAACCAAGGTGGGGGGGGGGGTGCCCTTCCCAAATGATCTCTCTCTACTCAGTAGAATAAGCTGGTGGGATGGGACTGGGACGAGTGTTCAAAATGAGATTTATAATAGGGGCAGGCAACTCACAATCCACCAAATTTAATAACACAAGGACTTGGCGAATGGGAGGGGAAAGACTTATAACTCCAACAGAACAGAAAACATAAAATAAAACAAAACAAATGTAATACTATACTAGAATAAGATACAAAGTAGAAGTGATCAAACCTTAAATAAAGGTCTTCAACTCAACATTACATACAGAGATGATTGATACTCAGAGCAATGCAGAACACAGAAACACTTCAGCTAACTACAGGTATTTCTAACTAAAAGAGCAACGGTGTCTGTCAGCTCCTCCAGCTACTTAAATGATGCTATTTACAGTTTGCAAGTGGATTCTTTGGTAACCTTTTTTAAGTGACCCTAGACAAGAACTCTTAACTCCAACAGAACAACTATTTAAAACTAAACAAATGTAATACTAGAATGAGATACAAAACAGAAGTGATCAAACGTTAAATCCAGAACTTCTAATCAACATTAAATGCAGAAATGACTGATAATCTGAGCAGTGCAGACCATACAAACATCAGACAGCTTTACTATATTCCCATCTATATGTAAACAGTTTTACATTTCCCTAGTTCCTTACTATTAGCAAGGTAAATGCATATGACTGGATAATGTCAGATACACATACACATACAACATGCAAAGGTCTTTATCCGAGACAGATCTGGAAGTAATAATCTGCATTAATGCTGGTTTAGCTCAGATTACATCAGGGTTTGTCACCTGCCTTCACTTGCCAGGCTAACAGCATCTCTGCATCAGAATAGAATATCTGTCTGATGTTTGTGTATAACTGGAAGTCATAACAGTTAAGCACTTCTACATTTTCAACCTAGTAATTTGTTTCATGGCAATACAAAAACCTCTAGCTGTAGACATTTATGTCTGCTTGCTGCACTGAAACTGGGATAACACATTCATAAAACGAGTTTGGCTCATTTATGTGACGTTTTGCAACTTATGTCTGTATGTTTGAGGCTTCCAGCTTCTACTATTAATGCATTCATTTGCACAGGTTAATACTTTATATACATTTCTGTTCTATGCCAGTAACCTGTTAGAGCAAGACATCTGGGCAAAGGCACAAATAAAGGGGGGGGCAAAGGCCAACACGTAGTGGCACTTTATAAATATTGCTCTTACACACTTAGTACTAGGTTTTGGATTTGCATGAGTTATCTGAAGGATATGACATCTGACATTCCCATGTGTGCTGTTAGTTTGACTTCTCTCTTTAATCATTTGCTATGGATTCGCTAGACAAAACACAAATGTAGGAGTAAGTGAGTAATAATATAAGACAAACATGTGGTCAGTCTGCAAAACTATGGACAGTTTAAGGTATGAGCTCAATACAGAACATAAAGTTCAACCCACACACTTCTGCACAAGTTGTTTAATATCAGTATGCATTTTTTTTTCATCTTACCTTTAAGCATCCCTGTGACTAGCACTTGCTCTAATACCTGTTGGAAAGCACTAGGAAGCCTTAAAGTGATACAAACACTCAACTCTCCTTGTTAATAAGGATAAATTAATAGTAGGCACTAAACAGCCTATAATTGCAAAGTACCTTGCTAAGGTAAGGGAAAACAGCTCCTGTACTTTACAAAAAGAAAAGCACCAAACCAGGCATGTCTTAGGGTCAGCTTCTGGTGATTTCTCCTGTCCACCTGGTGAATCTGGGCATACTGGGGCAATGCAGCAATTGCCTCATGTGCACAGACAACCCTCTCCTCCTACCACCCAACACTACAACCTGTGAGAGATGCACTTACATAGCCAAAATGGAAGCAAAGCTCTCTCCACTCAAGATTGTGCTAGACAGTCAAGAGGAGAAGGTTAACACCCACACTACACCTTAAGGCAACACATAGCCCTTCTAAACCCACACCACCAACACCCACATATAGCAACACTAAATCCACATATGCAGAGGCCCTTAAATGTAACCTGCCCAAGCAACAAGGACCTCTGAAGCTGAAACTCAAACAAACACCAATCACAACCAAAGTGTCACATAGTTCACAACACCAGTGTGCCACCCAGCAACAGCCCCTAAGGCAAGACAACGTACCTAACACTTTAGTCATAGGTGACTCTGTAGTCCGGCACACTGATGTCCCACTCACCAGGTTGAACAAGGAGAAAATTACAGTCAGCTGCCAGGATCCGCCACATAACGCATGCACTCAAGTCACTCCAAAACAAGCACAAATATGACTCTGTCATTGTCCATCTTGGAGTGAATGACTTGAGATGTACCTCCCTGGACTACATGAAAAGAGACCTGGAAGAGCTCTCGGATTATGTGGCCCAAGCAAGTATGACCCTAGCCCTGAGTAGCATCCTGCCTTTGCCCAGAATACCACAATATAAGAACAAAATGATTAACTTCAACAATTGGCTAAACTTCTGGTGTCATTCAAAGGAGATCCAATATCTGTCTGCCTGGGACGACATGATCGACAGACCACGATGCTTTGCCAGAGATGGTCTGCACCTGTTGCCCTGGGATTCAGGTTACTGCCTAAGGCTCTTGCCACCCCTATAGTGCCTTTTTTAGGCAAAGTTCAAAGGACAAAACCACAGGTACAAGCATGCAAAATCTGAAGGTAATGCTACTCAATGCTAGAAGTCTAAACCTCAAAATGCACTCACTCAAGGCACTCCTAAAAATGGAGAACATCAATATCTGTGCAGTAACTGAGACCTGGTTCAAGGCTCCAGAGAGCACCTCTGCAATACCAGGCTACAACTCTTGCCACATTTTTCGGCCACAAAACCAGGACCGAAACACTAAAGGTGGAGGAGTGTCAATATTCACCAAGGATATTCACACCACCAAGCTAGCTGCCCAACACAATGCGTCTGAAATTCTCCAGGTGAAACTAACACTAGGTAGGACTGCAATCCAAATTGTAGCTTGCTACAGATCCCCCACAATACCCCAAGATTCTCACTACACCCTTCTAAACATACTGGAAAATATTAATATAGAACCAAACACCCTAATACTGGGTGATTTTAACTACCCTGCCATTAACTGGGAAAACTACTCCTTACCAACACCTTTGCCCAACAGTTCTTGGAATTCATAAATTCCATCGCCCTGGATCAACTAATCCATAGTCCCACCCAGGGGCTCCAATATCCTAGACCTGGTCATTACCAACATGGGAAATCGATGCTCCACACCTATGGTCACCCCCTCGTTGGTCAGGTCTGACCATAAGCTAATCACCCTTAACATCCACATACCACCACCACCCCCCAGCAAGGAAACCTCCATAAAAAACTTCTCCAAAGCCAACTTCATGTTACTCAAGTCAGAAGTGACAAACTTCATGACACCCATGCAGACGGGAACTGAAAGTTCAACTACTGAATCCTACACTAAGGCACTGTATGAGCACATCCACTCATGCATGAATCGTGCCATCCCAAATAGAACCGAGATACTCTCATCCAAAAAAAGGAAGCCAATCTGGTGGTCCCCTGCCATAAACAGACTTTACAACAAAAGGAAGAAACTGTTGCAGAAAAGAAGAAATTCCCAGGATGCAAAAAACTCCCTTACCAGCCTCTGTAAGAAACTGAGATCCCTCATAAAATCCTCCAAAGCTAGTTACGAAAATAAAATTGCCAAAGATGACCACAAGGCATTCTATAACTATGTCAAGAATCTAAATGGCAATGCTCAGATCTGCTCTGAGCTAAAACAGAATGGCATTAAATATACTGATCCCAAGGATATTGCCAATATCCTGGCAGATCGATTCAGTGCCAACTTCACTCTCCTGTCACCGCCTAAATGGCCCATCTCAGTACTGGAAGATTGCCAAATTCCGGTAGTAATGGCCACACAGGTAAAAAAACGCACTCTCCAAAGCTAAGAATTACAGCATCCATGGGACCAGCTGACATCCCAGGCTGTGTACTATATGAACTACAATATGAACTGACACCTCACCTAAGTGTCATGTTTAATAATAGCCTCACTTCAGGTTTCATGCCCACTGAGTGGCACAAAGCTACAGTTATCCCACTCCACAAGGGGGGATCCACCTTGGATCCCGGAAACTACCGTCCCATCAGTCTGACGAGCCTCATCTGCAAGGCCATGGAGTGTATTATCATGGAACTTATAAACAAAGACATTGGCAACCTTCAAACACTGGACCCCACCCAGTTTGGGTTCGTGAAGGGCTGATCTTGTCTTCTGAACATGATTAACTTCTTCGAATCAGTCTCCAGAGCCATGGACAAGGTAAGGTGGTCCACAGCCTATCTAGACCTTGCCAAGGCCTTTGACACCATCCCCCACTCTGGAATCATAGATAAACTTACTAAGCTGGACATTAATCCCTACATCACCCAATGGGTTGCTAACTGGCTTACTGATAGAACCCACACTGTAAAAGTAAAAGTAGCTAACTCCAAATCCAGCTCCAGACAAGTGACAAGTGGAGTACCTCAGGGTTCAGTCATGGGACCGCTCTTGTTTGGCATCTACTTCTCTGAAGTACAGGCCAACACTAAGGGACTCTGGCTAACAAAGTTTGCAGATGACTGCAAACTGGGAGCCATTATTGAATCCCCAAATGATGCGGATACTCTACAGAAGGGCCTTACAGAAACAGATGCTTGGTGCCAGAGCCATGGGCTCAAGCTCCATGCCAAGAAATGTATAGTTATCCCCTTTGGGAAAAAACATGTACCCATGAATTACCATATAGGTGGCAGTACACTAAACACCGAAAGTGTGATAAGAGACTTAGGGACACAGTGGACAGTGGCCTCACCTTCGATAACCACATCGCCACAACAGTCAGGAAATCCTTCTATGTGGCACACCTCATCACTAAGGGCTTTTCATCCAGAAAAAAGGAGGTCATTGTCCCACTGTACTCATCCCTCATTAGACCCATTATAGAATACAATGCCCCATTTGGTATGTACCGTTCAAGACATCTGCAACAACTGGAAAGGCTGCAGAAATACCTCACTAAAAGAATCACAGGCCTAAAGCAGATGCCCTACGCTGACAGCCTTAAAAAAACTCCAGCTATACTCTGTTGCATATCGTCTACTCAGAGGCGATCTCTGCTTAACATACAAGGCCATGTCAAACCCAGAGCTGTTGGACATGCTACACTTAAAGAAATCCCAATCCCTCAGGGCCACACACTCCAGGGATCTAAACCTTGTCATCACAATAAACAAAACATGCTGGAGGGATAGGTTCTTGACCCAGACACTCCCCAAACTCTGGAATAGATTGCCCATACATGTCAAGCAGAGTGCCTCTTTGGCCCTCTTCAAAAGGAACCTTGACGATTGAATGGAAGAAAGGAAATTCACCCTGGGGAAAACGTCAGTCGCCCTGCTAGACAGGGGTCCAGGGAAGTAAATAGTGTGGGAAGAAATAGCCAGGGAATTGTTATGGCTAGGCTTCTATAGGCCCTAGGGCTGATAGCCTAGTACCAACCTTTGAACCTATATCCACATAACCTATATAGGTCTCTTACACTTGTGAGACATGCATATGTATCATATAAATAAACACAAATTATATGATTATTTACATCTCAGCTGGGCTGGCAGTGTCACAGTCAGTATTGTACAACAGACAATCCAGTAGTAGTCATATGTGAGCTGACCTTTGCTGGGGTGACTCGGGCCAGAGCTGTGATCTATGTCACTCCAGGCCATACCTCTCAACCTGTAAGAGCAAGAAATCTGGACAAAGCCATAAATAAAAGTGTGACAAAGGCCCAAAAATAGGGACAGTTTCTAAATATTGTCCTTACAAACTTAAAGTTGTTGGAATAACAGGTTTTGCATTAGCATGACTTTTCTGTAGAGTATGAAGACTGGAACGGAACTGTCTGTCATTATTTTCTAACTTCAGTCCTTCATGATTTGCCACTAATTTGCCAGAAAACCACAATTTTATGCAAAACGGACCAAAATTGTGAGGCAAAAATCAGGACATTTTGCAAAAATCTGTACAGTTCAGAGGTATGCTGCAGACAAAGCCATCGGGGATAGCTGTAGGTGCTGGATGGCAGACTAGCAGCAACATAACAATCCAGGAAGTGTTGTGTTGAGAGCTACTGATTAAATTCCAATTTCCCATGACTGCATCCCCCATCTGCATTCCATTACTTACATAATTGTTTGACATACCCGATATAGTGCTGTACTCCTTTTTCAGAATAAATCCACAAAAGGTGTTGTGAAAAGTCGCAGTATGTCTTCCTGAAGAAAGTGTCAGACCAGTTTAGCATAGGCAGCAGCTTGCTTTTGGTAGGTTAATGCTCATGAACAGGTAATGGCCTGTGCACCAACTTGTTGCTCCCATTTGCTAATTGCATCCAGAACATCTGGGTTGCCTTCCCATTAGCCAATGGCATGGCAACACAGTGCTATAGTTAAGGCCTTCATGTGAGCTTTGCCCCTTTCCTGGCCTATGAGGAGGACATTATGGAGGTGTGAGAGCTACAGCATCACAGAGGGTAGGTGGAAATACTGTCTACTGTTTGGATTGATGTGTTGTGTCCACAATTTTGCATGGTATGTCTGCATACCTCTCAACCCCTAGGCAAAGGAAATGTGGACAAAGCACGACAAAATGTGTGGACAAATGGTCAAAAATAGGTTGAGATTTTAAATATTGGTGTCATAACCGTAGAAAATTGCTAGAGCAACAGGGTTTGTTTTGACGTTCATTTTTTGAGGGTTTTGTAGTCTGACACCCAAATGTGTATTATTATTTAGTGACCTCCATCCTGATATCCCAGTGATTTGGCAGAATACCATAAATGTTATGAGGCACAGGCCATACATATCTGCCATAACCCTGGGCATTCTGTGGAAATCTGTACAGTCTTTGTCTGTGTACTGGTTCTGTGTCTGTCAGAAGCCCAAGTACACTGTAATTTTGGCCACTGTATGTTGGAGTACTGTGTGACTAGCTATCAGGATCTGTTCATAAAACTCAGTTGCTGTACTCGAGGTCATTTGGCCTACTAGTATGTTGCCCTGACTGCAGTTCAAATGGTTCTGCGTTCATAATTTGTAAGTGATGTTTTTCACCCTAAAGGTATATCCCTGTACTGCATGATAAATTTATAAATGGATCAGCATACCAAAAACTGTACATATTTTCACAGAATGTCTGGATTTTGTGCTCATGATTTTGGTCTGTTCCTCAGATTGTGTTGTTTTCTGGTAAGTAACTGGGATAATCTGAAGTCTGATGGCACTAAATAATGAGAAGAGCTGTGAGTTACAGACTTTCATTTTCTAAAGGATTTTATGTTAAAACAAACCATGTTACTCTAGCAACTTTCTTGTATGTGTAATGGCACTATGTAAAATATGTGCCTATTGTTGAGCCTTTGTCACCTATTTTGTCAGTCTTCATCTAGATTTCTTACACCTAGAGGCTGAGAGGTATGTGCATAAATAATTTCCCAGAGCTGATTTGGTGTAATGGTGTGTTGCTGTGACAGTAGTTCAAAAGGTCCTGTGTTAGACTCTTAAGCATCGTCTTTTTTCCCTAATGCTAAATGACTGTAATGCATTATATGTTTGAAAAAGCATTACAAATTCCCACAGCTGATTTGGCTTAGTGGTACGTTGCTGTGGCTATAGTTCACAGGGCCCTGGGTTCAAGGCCTGCCAGGGCTGGTTATTTTGTTGCTGGTCTGAACAGAGGCTGATTGAGACATTGTGAGTAAAGCAGTTTTAAGCAGGTTTGCACGAAGCTAAGTGATGCCCAGAGGTACTTGGTCTTGTTTGGCTTTGCTTAGCACTGCTTATTCGCATGTAAACTCAAGCTAATGTCAAAAAAAGAAAAAAAAAAGTGTGATATGAAAGTGGTTAACTGGGGGCAAGCAGGGGGAAAAGCAATGTGAAAGGCAGCTAGGGATGTGCAAGACAGGTGTAGGAAAGGACCAGAGCTCTCCATTTCTTCTGCAGCCACAGCTGTGCATGATGTGGACAATTTGGGATTTAGAGCCTTACTCTCCACAGGGAAAGGTGTGGTGACATTCATTTGTAGAGTAATTCAAGGGTAGCTTGATGTTAGTGTACGTGGGGGTGAAATGGAGAGCTATGTAAGGGGCACTATTTTTTTGCGGGACAGATGCCCTCTTTTTATATAAAGGTGAGAGTGTGATGTTGGGAAAGGTTGTAGGTACTTCTGGGGGGTCTATATCACATAATCAAAAGCTGATAACTCGAAAGCTCAAAACCCGCTAACTTCAAACCTCGAAAGCTGACAACATCGAATCCATCAAAAAAAACCCTCCTAGTTACCCAAAAGAAAGCGCTCTATGCAGGAGGGCAAGCCCCCCTGCACCCCCTACACCCCCGCTACTTAAATATACCAACTCTGAGATCGCACTACAGTGTAGTAAATGGAAATCTTCCCTTTACGCACTCTGTCGATCTCTGTTCTACGGTTCGAAATTTTTGAACTTCAAGGTTTGAAGTTTGGAGTTTTGCGCTTCGGAATTATCAGCTTTCGAGCTTATGATATAAACCCATCTGGGGAGGTAGGTTGGGTAGGAGAGGTTGCTTTTGCAGACAGACAAGATAGTGGACAGGGGCAGTATATGACACATGAGGAGGTAGACACCTTGGACAGGGAGGGTGGTTGGAAATCGGAGGCCCATGTGCCCCCAGATGGAAACAGTGGGACTGAGGTCCCCACTCATAGGCAATCACCACTGCCCTTTCACGGCCCTGATGCTGGCTGTGCTTGAGAGTTGGACAACAGGGGCAGGCCACCCCTTGAGGTGTGCCAATCTGATCTCTATCTGGTGCAGGAATGCATCCAAGTCTGTCTGGATGACCCTGCGCACCATACCTCGGAACGGTTTTTGTGTGACTGGATCCTGTCTGCGCCTGGGGACGGAATGGGCCTCATCCCCTGAGGCGGTTCCGCCTGAGGGTGGTGCAGGACCAGTGGAGGAGGCAGTTCCGGGTTGAGTCACAGACGTGCTGGGGCCCAGTGCTGTGGCTAGATGAGACAGGACAGGTGGAGCCACTTGTATCTGCCTTCCCAAACGTGCTATGGTGTTGAGGTTTTTCAAAATGTATTGGTTAGTTATGAACAAAACATTTCAAAATTAGTTCTAACAGCATGTGTGGGTGTTCCAGTTAACAGAGAACAATAGAATTGAAACAATTGCATAGCAAACAGAACACATGCATAAATGGAATAACAGTCAGCATTGTAACAGCATGTCGGTCACATTTACGGCAACAGGCCACTAACAGTGGTATTTGAACAAGGTATGTTAATATGCAACCAATTAAATATATGAACAATAATGGAACACAAGTCTCAACATTAGGTTTTGAGAACAACAAACCTGTAGTATATGAACAATAATTATTGATGCAGATAAGGGGTGGGGGGAGAGGAAAAAAAGTTCATTAACAACTGTATAGGCTTCTATTTTTCACAACAGTACTGCTCAATGCCCTCACTTTACATCTACCTGTGGCCCATAGCTTCTGTAGCACATACATAACTGTTAAACTGTCAACCTGGAATGGTATGGGGCAAACTGTGTCAACTCTGACTACATGATTAGAGAGGACTCGTACATGTCAGGGTTACATATATGATGAGGAAGGTGTACCCTGCACTGGTGTGTGTGTGTGTGTGTGTGTGTGTGTGTGTGTGTGTGTGTGTGTGTGTGTGTGTGTGTGTGTGTGTGTGTGTGTGTGCTACTGGCATACTTCACCTGGATTCATATCTGTATCCAAGGTTATTGGAAACAGTAATCACTAGCCATGACAATGTGACATTTGAGAGACTTATTGGGACGAGTGCATGGTGTGTGTACCTATCCTGCTGGCATGGGGTTGGACACTGGAACAGTTGTACACAGTTTATTAGTATACCCTTCATGCAGCTACTGCAAACATTTCCTGTAAGACCTGTGGAGAACATATCTGTTAACACTACCTGACTATTTCTACAAATATTCAAGATTACTTGAGTGTAAATATTCACACACCTTAGTACTACTCCCTGGATTCCAACCG